>NW_026116045.1:0-27277 GCF_001640805.2 Lates calcarifer
TTTCCGAGCGTTTTGAGGCTTATTCAGCTCAGAATGGCTTAATACTGCTATATCTGACCAGGACAAGACAAACTAAGCACTCAGCCACACGGACATGAAAGTTTTTAATTTCAATATTAATAAACAAACATTATGGTTGAAAACCATAATTTCCTGTCGGGAGAGCCTTTCCCTCTTTTGTGCACTGTATGCAAGCTCATTCGTGAATAAGCGGTTTTCCGAGCGTTTTGAGGCTTATTCAGCTCAGAATGGCTTAATACTGCTATATCTGACCAGGACAAGACAAACTAAGCACTCAGCCACACGGACATGAAAGTTGTTTACTTTACAATATTAGTAAACAAACATTATGGTTGAAACCATAATTTCCTGTCGGGAGAGCCTTTCCCTCTTTTGTGCACTGTATGCAGTCTGAGAGTGTGAATAACGGTTTTCCGAGCGTTTTGAGGCTTATTCAGCTCAGAATGGCTTAATACTGCTATATCTGACCAGGACAAGACAAACTAAGCACTCAGCCACACGGACATGAAAGTTTCCTAATTTCTATTATAATAAACAAACATTATGGTTGAAACCATAATTTCCTGTCCGGAGAGCCTTTCCCTCTTTTGTGCACTGTATGCAAGTCTGAGAGTGTGAATAAGCGGTTTTCCCGAGCGTTTTGAGGCTTATTCAGCTCAGAATGGCTTAATACTGCTATATCTGACCAGGACAAGACAAACTAAGCACTCAGCCACACGGACATGAAAGTTTCCTAATTTCTATTATAATAAACAAACATTATGGTTGAAACCATAATTTCCTGTCCGGAGAGCCTTTCCCTCTTTTGTGCACTGTATGCAAGCTCATTCGGTGAATAAGCGGTTTTCCGAGCGTTTTGAGGCTTATTCAGCTCAGAATGGCTTAATACTGCTATATCTGACCAGGACAAGACAAACTAAGCACTCAGCCACACGGACATGAAAGTTGTTTACTTTACAATATTAGTAAACAAACATTATGGTTGAAACCATAATTTCCTGTCGGGAGAGCCTTTCCCTCTTTTGTGCACTGTATGCAGTCTGAGAGTGTGAATAAACGGTTTTCCCAGCGTTTTGAGGCTTATTCAGCTCAGAATGGCTTAATACTGCTATATCTGACCAGGACAAGACAAACTAAGCACTCAGCCACACGGACATGAAAGTTTCCTAATTTCTATTATAATAAACAAACATTATGGTTGAAACCATAATTTCCTGTCCGGAGAGCCTTTCCTCTTTTGTGCACTGTATGCAAGCTCATTCGGTGAATAAGCGGTTTTCCGAGCGTTTTGAGGCTTATTCAGCTCAGAATGGCTTAATACTGCTATATCTGACCAGGACAAGACAAACTAAGCACTCAGCCACACGGACATGAAAGTTTCCTAATTTCTATTATAATAAACAAACATTATGGTTGAAACCATAATTTCCTGTCCGGAGAGCCTTTCCCTCTTTTGTGCACTGTATGCAAGCTCATTCGGTGAATAAGCGGTTTTCCGAGCGTTTTGAGGCTTATTCAGCTCAGAATGGCTTAATACTGCTATATCTGACCAGGACAAGACAAACTAAGCACTCAGCCACACGGACATGAAAGTTGTTTACTTTACAATATTAGTAAACAAACATTATGGTTGAAACCATAATTTCCTGTCGGGAGAGCCTTTCCCTCTTTTGTGCACTGTATGCAATCTGAGAGTGTGAATAAGCGGTTTTCCCAGCGTTTTGAGGCTTATTCAGCTCAGAATGGCTTAATACTGCTATATCTGACCAGGACAAGACAAACTAAGCACTCAGCCACACGGACATGAAAGTTGTTTACTTTACAATATTAGTAAACAAACATTATGGTTGAAACCATAATTTCCTGTCCGGGAGAGCCTTTCCCTCTTTTGTGCACTGTATGCAATCTGAGAGTGTGAATAAGCGGTTTTCCCAGCGTTTTGAGGCTTATTCAGCTCAGAATGGCTTAATACTGCTATATCTGACCAGGACAAGACAAACTAAGCACTCAGCCACACGGACATGAAAGTTTCCTAATTTCTATTATAATAAACAAACATTATGGTTGAAACCATAATTTCCTGTCCGGAGAGCCTTTCCCTCTTTTGTGCACTGTATGCAAGCTCATTCGGTGAATAAGCGGTTTTCCGAGCGTTTTGAGGCTTATTCAGCTCAGAATGGCTTAATACTGCTATATCTGACCAGGACAAGACAAACTAAGCACTCAGCCACACGGACATGAAAGTTTCCTAATTTCTATTATAATAAACAAACATTATGGTTGAAACCATAATTTCCTGTCCGGAGAGCCTTTCCCTCTTTTGTGCACTGTATGCAAGCTCATTCGGTGAATAAGCGGTTTTCCGAGCGTTTTGAGGCTTATTCAGCTCAGAATGGCTTAATACTGCTATATCTGACCAGGACAAGACAAACTAAGCACTCAGCCACACGGACATGAAAGTTGTTTACTTTACAATATTAGTAAACAAACATTATGGTTGAAACCATAATTTCCTGTCGGGAGAGCCTTTCCCTCTTTTGTGCACTGTATGCAATCTGAGAGTGTGAATAAGCGGTTTTCCCAGCGTTTTGAGGCTTATTCAGCTCAGAATGGCTTAATACTGCTATATCTGACCAGGACAAGACAAACTAAGCACTCAGCCACACGGACATGAAAGTTTCCTAATTTCTATTATAATAAACAAACATTATGGTTGAAACCATAATTTCCTGTCCGGAGAGCCTTTCCCTCTTTTGTGCACTGTATGCAATCTGAGAGTGTGAATAAACGGTTTTCCCAGCGTTTTGAGGCTTATTCAGCTCAGAATGGCTTAATACTGCTATATCTGACCAGGACACAGACAAACTAAGCACTCAGCCACACGGACATGAAAGTTTCCTAATTTCTATTATAATAAACAAACATTATGGTTGAAACCATAATTTCCTGTCCGGAGAGCCTTTCCCTCTTTTGTGCACTGTATGCAAGCTCATTCGGTGAATAAGCGGATTTCCGAGCGTTTTGAGGCTTATTCAGCTCAGAATGGCTTAATACTGCTATATCTGACCAGGACAAGACAAACTAAGCACTCAGCCACACGGACATGGAAGTTGTTTACTTTACAATATTAGTAAACAAACATTATGGTTGAAACCATAATTTCCTGTCCGGGAGAGCCTTTCCCTCTTTTGTGCACTGTATGCAAGCTCATTCGGTGAATAAGCGGTTTTCCGAGCGTTTTGAGGCTTATTCAGCTCAGAATGGCTTAATACTGCTATATCTGACCAGGACAAGACAAACTAAGCACTCAGCCACACGGACATGAAAGTTGTTTACTTTACAATATTAGTAAACAAACATTATGGTTGAAACCATAATTTCCTGTCGGGAGAGCCTTTCCCTCTTTTGTGCACTGTATGCAGTCTGAGAGTGTGAATAAACGGTTTTCCGAGCGTTTTGAGGCTTATTCAGCTCAGAATGGCTTAATACTGCTATATCTGACCAGGACAAGACAAACTAAGCACTCAGCCACACGGACATGAAAGTTTCCTAATTTCTATTATAATAAACAAACATTATGGTTGAAACCATAATTTCCTGTCCGGAGAGCCTTTCCCTCTTTTGTGCACTGTATGCAAGCTCATTCGGTGAATAAGCGGTTTTCCGAGCGTTTTGAGGCTTATTCAGCTCAGAATGGCTTAATACTGCTATATCTGACCAGGACAAGACAAACTAAGCACTCAGCCACACGGACATGAAAGTTTCCTAATTTCTATTATAATAAACAAACATTATGGTTGAAACCATAATTTCCTGTCCGGAGAGCCTTTCCCTCTTTTGTGCACTGTATGCAAGCTCATTCGGTGAATAAGCGGTTTTCCGAGCGTTTTGAGGCTTATTCAGCTCAGAATGGCTTAATACTGCTATATCTGACCAGGACAAGACAAACTAAGCACTCAGCCACACGGACATGAAAGTTGTTTACTTTACAATATTAGTAAACAAACATTATGGTTGAAACCATAATTTCCTGTCGGGAGAGCCTTTCCCTCTTTTGTGCACTGTATGCAATCTGAGAGTGTGAATAAGCGGTTTTCCCAGCGTTTTGAGGCTTATTCAGCTCAGAATGGCTTAATACTGCTATATCTGACCAGGACAAGACAAACTAAGCACTCAGCCACACGGACATGAAAGTTGTTTACTTTACAATATTAGTAAACAAACATTATGGTTGAAACCATAATTTCCTGTCCGGAGAGCCTTTCCCTCTTTTGTGCACTGTATGCAATCTGAGAGTGTGAATAAGCGGTTTTCCCAGCGTTTTGAGGCTTATTCAGCTCAGAATGGCTTAATACTGCTATATCTGACCAGGACAAGACAAACTAAGCACTCAGCCACACGGACATGAAAGTTTCCTAATTTCTATTATAATAAACAAACATTATGGTTGAAACCATAATTTCCTGTCCGGAGAGCCTTTCCCTCTTTTGTGCACTGTATGCAAGCTCATTCGGTGAATAAGCGGTTTTCCGAGCGTTTTGAGGCTTATTCAGCTCAGAATGGCTTAATACTGCTATATCTGACCAGGACAAGACAAACTAAGCACTCAGCCACACGGACATGAAAGTTTCCTAATTTCTATTATAATAAACAAACATTATGGTTGAAACCATAATTTCCTGTCCGGAGAGCCTTTCCCTCTTTTGTGCACTGTATGCAAGCTCATTCGGTGAATAAGCGGTTTTCCGAGCGTTTTGAGGCTTATTCAGCTCAGAATGGCTTAATACTGCTATATCTGACCAGGACAAGACAAACTAAGCACTCAGCCACACGGACATGAAAGTTGTTTACTTTACAATATTAGTAAACAAACATTATGGTTGAAACCATAATTTCCTGTCGGGAGAGCCTTTCCCTCTTTTGTGCACTGTATGCAATCTGAGAGTGTGAATAAGCGGTTTTCCCAGCGTTTTGAGGCTTATTCAGCTCAGAATGGCTTAATACTGCTATATCTGACCAGGACAAGACAAACTAAGCACTCAGCCACACGGACATGAAAGTTGTTTACTTTACAATATTAGTAAACAAACATTATGGTTGAAACCATAATTTCCTGTCGGGAGAGCCTTTCCCTCTTTTGTGCACTGTATGCAATCTGAGAGTGTGAATAAGCGGTTTTCCCAGCGTTTTGAGGCTTATTCAGCTCAGAATGGCTTAATACTGCTATATCTGACCAGGACAAGACAAACTAAGCACTCAGCCACACGGACATGAAAGTTGTTTACTTTACAATATTAGTAAACAAACATTATGGTTGAAACCATAATTTCCTGTCCGGAGAGCCTTTCCCTCTTTTGTGCACTGTATGCAATCTGAGAGTGTGAATAAGCGGTTTTCCCAGCGTTTTGAGGCTTATTCAGCTCAGAATGGCTTAATACTGCTATATCTGACCAGGACAAGACAAACTAAGCACTCAGCCACACGGACATGAAAGTTTCCTAATTTCTATTATAATAAACAAACATTATGGTTGAAACCATAATTTCCTGTCCGGAGAGCCTTTCCCTCTTTTGTGCACTGTATGCAAGCTCATTCGGTGAATAAGCGGTTTTCCGAGCGTTTTGAGGCTTATTCAGCTCAGAATGGCTTAATACTGCTATATCTGACCAGGACAAGACAAACTAAGCACTCAGCCACACGGACATGAAAGTTTCCTAATTTCTATTATAATAAACAAACATTATGGTTGAAACCATTGTAGTATACAGGATGTTTTATGTATGTCTTTGTCTTTTTGGAATGTCTGAGGGTTTCCAGATACTTTCACTTTTAACGGTAAGACATGTGTACATCAGTCACTGCGTGAAAGTCGGCTTCGAGAAATAGTTAGATTAGAGAAGAAAGAGGAATAGAGAGATAAAGGAAAAAGCCGCAGATTCGGTTAAAAACCCTCTGGGAGGTGGTTTTAGACGGGCCAAAAATCCTGGAAAATCACTAGGTGAATTTCAGGTCAGTTCTAGGAACTGGGGGTGTAGAGTGCAAAATTCAATTGTAAGTTCCCACTCGAACACTAGTTGACGAACAGTGTCTGAAGCAGCCTCTCATTGAATATCTACACCTCATAAGGTAGCATAAATTTAGAAGGAAAAAAGACAAAAAAGGAGCGGCAGAAAAGCATGCTATAGGATAAAGTATGAATGAGTAGATTTTTGAGAATGTAGGATTGGATGTTGTTTGTGTTTTGGGATGAAGTTGACTCTGCTGTGTGTTTTGAGAATCCTTTTTGTGCCCCTGTTGAGTGAGTAGTGTCTGTGTGTGTGTGTGTGTGTGTGTGTGGAGCAGTGTCTCAGCTGTGTGTGAAAGGCTGCAGCATGGGATGGTTTATGGGGTTTATGTTAAGGTGACAGACTTTATATTGAACAGACACATATAGGTTGTGGTTGAAAATAGGAGATATAGTAATGTATAAGGAAAGATATTTTGTCTGATATGGATAAGATTTATGAGTTTTTTGAGAGAGGACGTTTTTATGATTAAAACCTATGAGCTTCTTTTTAAGAAGACGTGCTTTTATTGATAAAGTGTATGAGCCTCTTTCAAAAAGATGTTTTTGTTATTGTTAAAATATATGAGCCTCTTTCGAGGGGACTTTTGATATTGTTAAAAGTGTATGAGCCTTTTTTGGGGGACAGTTTGAATAAAAACTATGAGCCTTTTTTAAGGACGTTTTTGGGAAAAAAGAAAAGAGAGAGAAGAGGGAGAACTTATGAGCCCCCAAAAGGACATAGAAAGAATAGGAGGATGTTTTGTGTGGGTATAAAAAACTTAAAGAGAAATAAAAGAATAGTAGGAGATATAGTTCATGGATGATAATGTATTAATGAAGGAATTAAGATGTTAGAGTGACCTGTGTGTTGGTAGGTAATGTGTCTAATGTGTGAGAGTTGGGGAGAAGGAAAAAAGGAGGTGGAGTGCTCCAGGATGCAGAAGGATGGCAGCTGGCCAAGGTGTCATGTGGATTGATGTTTGCTGACAATAGTGTGTGCAGCTTCTGAATCCAGTCTGCTCAAGGCCAGTGTAGTTTTATCCACAAACTCTTTTCTACAAATACCTGCATTTTAAACATATGTGTTATATAGGTATAACATATCATATGTTGTAGTTGTTTAAAGGAGAAGCTTGGCAATGGACTGACTTGTTAATGCATTTAATCAATAGAATTATTTGGGTCAAATGCTGTTAAGAGCAGAGTGGCAAATGTGAGTTTTATTGTCTGTGGTGATTTGAGTGGAACACACTTGATGATAGTTGGTCCCTTGCAGGAGCGTGTGATCTTTTGAGCCCCATATAGGATTGGACGTTTGTTGAAGAAATATTTGTGGAAACTTTACACATAATTTGGAGGATTAATTGTGTGGGTAGTTGATATCATATGTCGACTTAAGTGTTGTACATCCACTGTTATATTGATTGAGTTTTTGGTTCCTTTGGAGTTGGTAAATTTATTGATTGTGGTAAAATAGTGATTTAAAATAAAATAAAATAGATAAATAAAATAGGGAGAAGTAGGTTAAGTATTTAGAAGTAGTTTTAGTAATCAGTTTAAATTTACAATGAAGGGAGCTACTACAATGTCAGAGAAGGATATTAAAATTCAGAGAGTAATTACCCCTGTTGATGTAGTACAGAAGAATAATCCTTTAGTCAAAGATATTGCGAAGATATCGGAGAAGTGGCATAAGCGTTGGCCTGAAATTGACCAACCATGGCCAGTGGTAGGGACTCTTAACCCCGATGTAATTAAAATAATGCATGTGCTTGTGTCTACATATAAGGCGGAACAAAAGAAGGGTAAGAAAGGAGGAAAACGGAAAGAAAAGAGACAAGTGGAGCTTGGTGTTCTTCAGTTGTTTGAAAATGAGGGACAGAAACTGATAAAGGCTGCAAAAGAAAAGAGAGACAGAGGTGTAGAGGAAATAAGAAAGAATGCAAAGGAAACAGAAAAATTAATGGCAGAGATTAATGCGCCCTTCTCACACGTGGATTCAACGAAGAAACCCCCACCTTATGAGAAGAAGGTGAAGTTTGAGGAGGTTTATCCCCAGCTTCCAGTGATCTCTCAGGAGGGTAATTATCAGATTAAAGATGAGAATGATCAGGTAATAGAAGTGGGAAAAGCGGAAACGACTATAACAATGTATCCGAGTTCTGACAGTAAGAGGAAGACAATAAGTGTGGGAGCTAAGGATGATCAGAGTGATTTGGGAGACATTGTGGGTAGATATGATCCTGAAGTCAGGAGGATGTTGGCTAGAGCGGAAAGAAGAGGAGAAACATGGACGACAGAGGACTCGGAAGATGATAGCTCTAGTGAAAGTGAGAATGGAGGCAGTGATTGGGAGGAGCAAGTTCCTTTGCCTTCAAGAGGTTTTTTCCCTGCGGCAACTAGCACTGGAATGGAAGAGGCTTTACAAGAGGTTGAGAAAAGTATAAATCAATGCCTTTCGCATCTCTATGAGTCGTTTAGACCAGAGGATCAGAAAGTATGGGAGAATCAATTAAAGTGGTTAAAGACACAGAAGAAAGCCTTGCGGAAAAAGATTTCCCAAAAATTAGGGAAGAGATATTCACTGCGCCCAAGAAAAGGGAAAATGTGTCCAGTGGTTGTTCGAGGACAGAATTTGGAGTACAAGCCTTGGCAGAATACAGATATGTCAGATATACTTGAGAAGTTACCTACTCTTCAAGATGGAGCACATCCTTGGATTTCAAAGTTGGAAGAGATTATGGTGGGAACACAAGCTGCCATGGGAGATATTAAGAGACTCTTGGCTAGTCTCCTTGGGGTTCCAGCTATGGAAGAGATTCTACAGAAAGCGGGACTTGACCGATATATAGGTACTGCTGTGAATGATTCGGAGCTGTTTGCAGCAAGTAGAGGTCGAGTGTGGAGAGTGTTGAAAGATACTTTTCCTACTAATGTACATCCTGATAATATCTTGATTGAGCCGTTAGGACAGGAAGAAAATCCGAGGGCCTATGTGTCAAGAGCCCATCAGGTGTGGAGAAATGTCACAGGAAATGATCCAGACTTGAATCGAATGGAGCAGTCAATTTTGCGGGCTAAAATACAGAAGGGGCTGCCCTTACCAGTGAGGAGCAAATTGGCAGAGGTGGTTGGTCTTGGAAGTATGACAAAGAATGTCTATGCGGATCATATAGCCCATCAAGTGGAGCTATATAGGAAAAAGGAACATGATCAGAAAGAGCAGGATCGAGAGATCCTTAGGAAACTTAATCAAATAGAGGTTAGCGGAAGGTAAGCAAGTGATGAGATATACACCGATTCCGCACATGCATATAATGAATGTCATTTGTTTGGATCAGTGTGGAAGAGCTGAGAGTTTAAGAAAATAGATGGTTCTCCATTGCAGTATTATGCTCAAATAATGAAACTGTTGCATGTGAAGATAAACCAGTTGAAGGTCAGAGATACATGTTCAGGTTTTTGTGTAGAGAGATCATAAGCAGGTGGGGACTTCCAGGTTGGATACTCTCAGATAAAGGGAAAGAGTTTATGGATAAAATGGTGAAATTGATTTAGTAAAATTGGGAATTAGATGGTTTGGAGCAATTTATCATCCACGAAGCCAAAGGATAGAGAGAGAGGAGTGAGATATGCAAAGAAGATTTTGATGTGAAGGTTGTGTGTATATTGAATTTTGAAGGATTGTGGTATGTGAGTTGTTTGAAAGAAAGTTGAAGTAAGTTTTATGAAAGAGAAGGGAAGTGATATAGATGGAGATGAAAGAGTATTGATAGAAGGTGGACTGTTGGAGACATATCCGTTTTGAATATTCATATCTCTCATTATGGTTTTGATATTTCTTATTGTTTTATCCTTTCACTCTATAGAGTGATATGATAAAAGGGGGGAAATGGAAAATGTGATTTATAATCTGAAATGATATGATATTGTGAATTTTACATTTACTTATAGGATTATGATCTGCATTTGATGTTTCAATTTACATCTGTTGTTTGGTACAAGATACTGGTTGGTGTTTTCTTTCTTCCAGAACAGTATTGGGGGAAAGGATCACTATGGGACAATAAGAATGGACTGGAGGACTCTGAATAAGGATACTGTGATGCAATATTCGGAGTCAACACTTCATCGACACAACAGTGACAGTCGACGCTGCTGAGGAGCTGTTGTGGGATGTTTGATTTAGTTTTTGATTTTCTATATTGTATGAGTAATACTTAAACTGTGTGACATTTTCTTAGGTTGAAATTGTTGAAGGAAGATGTCTTCTGTTGTGGGGTAAATGCATTGGGACCTCAGATGTTTTTTTCTTTTTCTGATGCCTAGGGAAATAGGGGCTAGGCAGGGAAAGGTCCATTGGAAGGTGCGATGGGTCGACCAGCCTGAAAGTGGACATTGTTTGGATTTTATTTTCTGAGGGTTCCATATGTACTTGCCTGAAGTTATATCCTTGTATTAATGATGAAATTTCTCCTTCTAATTGGTCTGGAGTACTATAAAGTGGTCGCCTGGGGCAGAGGGGCCGTGAGAGAATTTTCCTGTCTAGATTGTTTGATGGAAATTTCAGGAAAGATAGCTGCTTGACAGGTTTTTCGCTCTCACACTCCATAAAGTTATGTTTATGCTTTGGGAAGTATATGTAGGTAAACATGTATGTTTTATTCTTTATTTTTCGAGGCTAGGTAGCCTCGCAGGGGGGAATTATGTAGTATACAGGATGTTTTATGTATGTCTTTGTCTTTTTGGAATGTCTGAGGGTTTCCAGATACTTTCACTTTTTATGAGTTTCCTATGTCTGAGTTAACCTTTGGGGTTCATGTTTAGGATAAGAGTTAAGAATGTGACCCCTAGACTAGTAGAGGTTAAGGGTGAGGGTTTCCTCTCCCCTTATCTTCTTCCTCTCAATAGTGAAGGTATTGACTAAGGTCCAGATGTTTCCTATGAACCATGTAAACAACCAATGTATATATACTGGTGTTTAGAGCTGTTAGGGAGAGAGATCCATATTGGCTCGGATCCTCTCACAGGCTACTGCAGTGCTTGTCCGATGCTGAACTACTTTGTAATAAACTTCTATATACAAGTAAGTCAGTGTCAGCGGAGATCTTCTCTTCATCATCTTCACATCGACATCACCACCTAATATACCACACCATAATTTCCTGTCCGGAGAGCCTTTCCCTCTTTTGTGCACTGTATGCAATCTGAGAGTGTGAATAAGCGGTTTTCCGAGCGTTTTGAGGCTTATTCAGCTCAGAATGGCTTAATACTGCTATATCTGACCAGGACAAGACAAACTAAGCACTCAGCCACACTGACATGAAAGTTTCCTAATTTCTATTATAATAAACAAACATTATGGTTGAAACCATAATTTCCTGTCGGGAGAGCCTTTCCCTCTTTTGTGCACTGTATGCAATCTGAGAGTGTGAATAAGCGGTTTTCCCAGCGTTTTGAGGCTTATTCAGCTCAGAATGGCTTAATACTGCTATATCTGACCAGGACAAGACAAACTAAGCACTCAGCCACACTGACATGAAAGTTTCCTAATTTCTATTATAATAAACAAACATTATGGTTGAAACCATAATTTCCTGTCGGGAGAGCCTTTCCCTCTTTTGTGCACTGTATGCAATCTGAGAGTGTGAATAAGCGGTTTTCCCAGCGTTTTGAGGCTTATTCAGCTCAGAATGGCTTAATACTGCTATATCTGACCAGGACAAGACAAACTAAGCACTCAGCCACACGGACATGAAAGTTTCCTAATTTCTATTATAATAAACAAACATTATGGTTGAAACCATAATTTCCTGTCCGGAGAGCCTTTCCCTCTTTTGTGCACTGTATGCAAGCTCATTCGGTGAATAAGCGGTTTTCCCAGCGTTTTGAGGCTTATTCAGCTCAGAATGGCTTAATACTGCTATATCTGACCAGGACAAGACAAACTAAGCACTCAGCCACACGGACATGAAAGTTGTTTACTTTACAATATTAGTAAACAAACATTATGGTTGAAACCATAATTTCCTGTCCGGAGAGCCTTTCCCTCTTTTGTGCACTGTATGCAATCTGAGAGTGTGAATAAACGGTTTTCCCAGCGTTTTGAGGCTTATTCAGCTCAGAATGGCTTAATACTGCTATATCTGACCAGGACAAGACAAACTAAGCACTCACCAACACGGACATGAAAGTTTCCTAATTTCTATTATAATAAACAAACATTATGGTTGAAACCATAATTTCCTGTCCGGAGAGCCTTTCCCTCTTTTGTGCACTGTATGCAATCTGAGAGTGTGAATAAGCGGTTTTCCCAGCGTTTTGAGGCTTATTCAGCTCAGAATGGCTTAATACTGCTATATCTGACCAGGACAAGACAAACTAAGCACTCAGCCACACGGACATGAAAGTTTCCTAATTTCTATTATAATAAACAAACATTATGGTTGAAACCATAATTTCCTATCGGGAGAGCCTTTCCCTCTTTTGTGCACTGTATGCAAGCTCATTCGGTGAATAAGCGGTTTTCCGAGCGTTTTGAGGCTTATTCAGCTCAGAATGGCTTAATACTGCTATATCTGACCAGGACAAGACAAACTAAGCACTCAGCCACACGGACATGAAAGTTGTTTACTTTACAATATTAGTAAACAAACATTATGGTTGAAACCATAATTTCCTGTCGGGAGAGCCTTTCCCTCTTTTGTGCACTGTATGCAATCTGAGAGTGTGAATAAGCGGTTTTCCGAGCGTTTTGAGGCTTATTCAGCTCAGAATGGCTTAATACTGCTATATCTGACCAGGACAAGACAAACTAAGCACTCAGCCACACGGACATGAAAGTTTCCTAATTTCTATTATAATAAACAAACATTATGGTTGAAACCATAATTTCCTGTCCGGAGAGCCTTTCCCTCTTTTGTGCACTGTATGCAAGCTCATTCGGTGAATAAGCGGTTTTCCGAGCGTTTTGAGGCTTATTCAGCTCAGAATGGCTTAATACTGCTATATCTGACCAGGACAAGACAAACTAAGCACTCAGCCACACGGACATGAAAGTTGTTTACTTTACAATATTAGTAAACAAACATTATGGTTGAAACCATAATTTCCTGTCGGGAGAGCCTTTCCCTCTTTTGTGCACTGTATGCAGTCTGAGAGTGTGAATAAACGGTTTTCCCAGCGTTTTGAGGCTTATTTAGCTCAGAATGGCTTAATACTGCTATATCTGACCAGGACAAGACAAACTAAGCACTCAGCCACACGGACATGAAAGTTTCCTAATTTCTATTATAATAAACAAACATTATGGTTGAAACCATAATTTCCTATCGGGAGAGCCTTTCCCTCTTTTGTGCACTGTATGCAAGCTCATTCGGTGAATAAGCGGTTTTCCGAGCGTTTTGAGGCTTATTCAGCTCAGAATGGCTTAATACTGCTATATCTGACCAGGACAAGACAAACTAAGCACTCAGCCACACGGACATGAAAGTTTCCTAATTTCTATTATAATAAACAAACATTATGGTTGAAACCATAATTTCCTGTCCGGAGAGCCTTTCCCTCTTTTGTGCACTGTATGCAAGCTCATTCGGTGAATAAGCGGTTTTCCGAGCGTTTTGAGGCTTATTCAGCTCAGAATGGCTTAATACTGCTATATCTGACCAGGACAAGACAAACTAAGCACTCAGCCACACGGACATGAAAGTTGTTTACTTTACAATATTAGTAAACAAACATTATGGTTGAAACCATAATTTCCTGTCGGGAGAGCCTTTCCCTCTTTTGTGCACTGTATGCAATCTGAGAGTGTGAATAAGCGGTTTTCCGAGCGTTTTGAGGCTTATTCAGCTCAGAATGGCTTAATACTGCTATATCTGACCAGGACAAGACAAACTAAGCACTCAGCCACACGGACATGAAAGTTTCCTAATTTCTATTATAATAAACAAACATTATGGTTGAAACCATAATTTCCTGTCCGGAGAGCCTTTCCCTCTTTTGTGCACTGTATGCAATCTGAGAGTGTGAATAAACGGTTTTCCCAGCGTTTTGAGGCTTATTCAGCTCAGAATGGCTTAATACTGCTATATCTGACCAGGACACGACAAACTAAGCACTCACCAACACGGACATGAAAGTTTCCTAATTTCTATTATAATAAACAAACATTATGGTTGAAACCATAATTTCCTGTCCGGAGAGCCTTTCCCTCTTTTGTGCACTGTATGCAAGCTCATTCGGTGAATAAGCGGATTTCCGAGCGTTTTGAGGCTTATTCAGCTCAGAATGGCTTAATACTGCTATATCTGACCAGGACAAGACAAACTAAGCACTCAGCCACACGGACATGAAAGTTGTTTACTTTACAATATTAGTAAACAAACATTATGGTTGAAACCATAATTTCCTGTCGGGAGAGCCTTTCCCTCTTTTGTGCACTGTATGCAAGCTCATTCGGTGAATAAGCGGTTTTCCGAGCGTTTTGAGGCTTATTCAGCTCAGAATGGCTTAATACTGCTATATCTGACCAGGACAAGACAAACTAAGCACTCAGCCACACGGACATGAAAGTTGTTTACTTTACAATATTAGTAAACAAACATTATGGTTGAAACCATAATTTCCTGTCGGGAGAGCCTTTCCCTCTTTTGTGCACTGTATGCAATCTGAGAGTGTGAATAAGCGGTTTTCCGAGCGTTTTGAGGCTTATTTAGCTCAGAATGGCTTAATACTGCTATATCTGACCAGGACAAGACAAACTAAGCACTCAGCCACACTGGACATGAAAGTTTCCTAATTTCTATTATAATAAACAAACATTATGGTTGAAACCATAATTTCCTGTCGGGAGAGCCTTTCCCTCTTTTGTGCACTGTATGCAATCTGAGAGTGTGAATAAGCGGTTTTCCGAGCGTTTTGAGGCTTATTCAGCTCAGAATGGCTTAATACTGCTATATCTGACCAGGACAAGACAAACTAAGCACTCAGCCACACGGACATGAAAGTTGTTTACTTTACAATATTAGTAAACAAACATTATGGTTGAAACCATAATTTCCTGTCGGGAGAGCCTTTCCCTCTTTTGTGCATTGTATGCAAGTCTGAGAGTGTGAATAAGCGGTTTTCCAGCGTTTTGAGGCTTATTCAGCTCAGAATGGCTTAATACTGCTATATCTGACCAGGACAAGACAAACTAAGCACTCAGCCACACTGGACATGAAAGTTTCCTAATTTCTATTATAATAAACAAACATTATGGTTGAAACCATAATTTCCTATCGGGAGAGCCTTTCCCTCTTTTGTGCACTGTATGCAAGCTCATTCGGTGAATAAGCGGTTTTCCGAGCGTTTTGAGGCTTATTCAGCTCAGAATGGCTTAATACTGCTATATCTGACCAGGACAAGACAAACTAAGCACTCAGCCACACGGACATGAAAGTTGTTTACTTTACAATATTAGTAAACAAACATTATGGTTGAAACCATAATTTCCTGTCGGGAGAGCCTTTCCCTCTTTTGTGCACTGTATGCAATCTGAGAGTGTGAATAAGCGGTTTTCCCGAGCGTTTTGAGGCTTATTCAGCTCAGAATGGCTTAATACTGCTATATCTGACCAGGACAAGACAAACTAAGCACTCAGCCACACGGACATGAAAGTTTCCTAATTTACTATTATAATAACAAACATTATGGTTGAAACCATAATTTCCTGTCGGGAGAGCCTTTCCCTCTTTTGTGCACTGTATGCAAGTCTGAGAGTGTGAATAACGGTTTTCCCAGCGTTTTGAGGCTTATTCAGCTCAGAATGGCTTAATACTGCTATATCTGACCAGGACAAGACAAACTAAGCACTCAGCCACACGGACATGAAAGTTTCCTAATTTCTATTATAATAAACAAACATTATGGTTGAAACCATAATTTCCTGTCCGGGAGAGCCTTTCCCTCTTTTGTGCACTGTATGCAAGCTCATTCGGTGAATAAGCGGTTTTCCGAGCGTTTTGAGGCTTATTCAGCTCAGAATGGCTTAATACTGCTATATCTGACCAGGACAAGACAAACTAAGCACTCAGCCACACGGACATGAAAGTTTCCTAATTTCTATTATAATAAACAAACATTATGGTTGAAACCATAATTTCCTGTCCGGAGAGCCTTTCCCTCTTTTGTGCACTGTATGCAAGCTCATTCGGTGAATAAGCGGTTTTCCGAGCGTTTTGAGGCTTATTCAGCTCAGAATGGCTTAATACTGCTATATCTGACCAGGACAAGACAAACTAAGCACTCAGCCACACGGACATGAAAGTTGTTTACTTTACAATATTAGTAAACAAACATTATGGTTGAAACCATAATTTCCTGTCGGGAGAGCCTTTCCCTCTTTTGTGCACTGTATGCAATCTGAGAGTGTGAATAAGCGGTTTTCCGAGCGTTTTGAGGCTTATTTCAGCTCAGAATGGCTTAATACTGCTATATCTGACCAGGACAAGACAAACTAAGCACTCAGCCACACTGACATGAAAGTTTCCTAATTTCTATTATAATAAACAAACATTATGGTTGAAACCATAATTTCCTGTCGGGAGAGCCTTTCCCTCTTTTGTGCACTGTATGCAAGTCTGAGAGTGTGAATAAGCGGTTTTCCGAGCGTTTTGAGGCTTATTCAGCTCAGAATGGCTTAATACTGCTATAATCTGACCAGGACAAGACAAACTAAGCACTCAGCCACACGGACATGAAAGTTTTCCTAATTTCTATTATTAATAAACAAACATTATGGTTGAAACCATAATTTCCTGTCGGGAGAGCCTTTCCCTCTTTTGTGCACTGTATGCAAGTCTCATTCGGTGAATAAGCGGTTTTCCGAGCGTTTTGAGGCTTATTCAGCTCAGAATGGCTTAATACTGCTATATCTGACCAGGACAAGACAAACTAAGCACTCAGCCACACGGACATGAAAGTGTTCTACTTTACAATATTAAGTAAACAAAACATTATGGTTGAAACCATAATTTCCTGTCCGGGAGAGCCTTTCCCTCTTTTGTGCACTGTATGCAAGTCTGAGAGTTGTGAATAAGCGGTTTTCCGAGCGTTTTGAGGCTTATTCAGCTCAGAATGGCTTAATACTGCTATATCTGACCAGGACAAGACAAACTAAGCACTCAGCCACACGACATGAAAGTTTCCTAATTTCTATTATAATAAACAAACATTATGGTTGAAACCATAATTTCCTGTCGGGAGAGCCTTTCCCTCTTTTGTGCACTGTATGCAAATCTCGAGAGTCGTGAATAAGCGGTTTTCCGAGCGTTTTGAGGCTTATTCAGCTCAGAATGGCTTAATACTGCTATATCTGACCAGGACAAGACAAACTAAGCACTCAGCCACACGGACATGAAAGTTTCCTAATTTCTATTATAATAAACAAACATTATGGTTGAAACCATAATTTCCTGTCCGGAGAGCCTTTTCCCTCTTTTGTGCACTGTATGCAAGCTCATTCGGTGAATAAGCGGTTTTCCGAGCGTTTTGAGGCTTATTCAGCTCAGAATGGCTTAATACTGCTATATCTGACCAGGACAAGACAAACTAAGCACTCAGCCACACGGACATGAAAGTTGTCTTACTTTACATATTATAAGTAAACAAACATTATGGTTGAAACCATAATTTCCTGTCCGGAGAGCCTTTCCCTCTTTTGTGCACTGTATGCAATCTGAGAGTGTGAATAAAGCGGTTTTTCCCGAGCGTTTTGAGGCTTATTCAGCTCAGAATGGCTTAATACTGCATATATCTGACCAGGACAAGACAAACTAAGCACTCAGCCACACGGACATGAAAGTTTCCTAATTTCTATTATAATAAACAAACATTATGGTTGAAACCATAATTTCCTGTCCGGAGAGCCTTTCCCTCTTTTGTGCACTGTATGCAAGCTCATTCGGTGAATAAGCGGATTTCCGAGCGTTTTGAGGCTTATTCAGCTCAGAATGGCTTAATACTGCTATATCTGACCAGGACAAGACAAACTAAGCACTCAGCCACACGGACATGAAAGTTTCCTAATTTACATATATTATAATAAACAAACATTATGGTTGAAACCATAATTTCCTGTCGGGAGAGCCTTTCCCTCTTTTGTGCACTGTATGCAAGCTCATTCGGTGAATAAGCGGTTTTCCGCAGCGTTTTGAGGCTTATTCAGCTCAGAATGGCTTAATACTGCTATATCTGACCAGGACAAGACAAACTAAGCACTCAGCCACACGGACATGAAAGTTGTTTACTTTACAATATTAGTAAACAAACATTATGGTTGAAACCATAATTTCCTGTCGGGAGAGCCTTTCCATCTTTTGTGCACTGTATGCAATCTGAGAGTGTGAATAAGCGGTTTTCCCGAGCGTTTTGAGGCTTATTTAGCTCAGAATGGCTTAATACTGCTATATCTGACCAGGACAAGACAAACTAAGCACTCAGCCACACGTGACATGAAAGTTTCCTAATTTCTATTATAATAAACAAACATTATGGTTGAAACCATAATTTCCTGTCGGAGAGCCTTTCCCTCTTTTGTGCACTGTATGCAATCTGAGAGTGTGAATAAGCGGTTTTCCGAGCGTTTTGAGGCTTATTCAGCTCAGAATGGCTTAATACTGCTATATCTGACCAGGACAAGACAAACTAAGCACTCAGCCACACGGACATGAAAGTTTCCTAATTTCTATTATAATAAACAAACATTATGGTTGAAACCATAATTTCCTGTCCGGAGAGCCTTTCCCTCTTTTGTGCACTGTATGCAAGCTCATTCGGTGAATAAGCGGTTTTCCGAGCGTTTTGAGGCTTATTCAGCTCAGAATGGCTTAATACTGCTATATCTGACCAGGACAAGACAAACTAAGCACTCAGCCACACGGACATGAAAGTTGTTTACTTTACAATATTAGTAAACAAACATTATGGTTGAAACCATAATTTCCTGTCGGGAGAGCCTTTCCCTCTTTGTGCACTGTATGCAATCTGAGAGTGTGAATAAGCGGTTTTCCCGAGCGTTTTGAGGCTTATTCAGCTCAGAATGGCTTAATACTGCTATATCTGACCAGGACAAGACAAACTAAGCACTCAGCCACACGGACATGAAAGTTTCCTAATTTCTATTATAATAAACAAACATTATGGTTGAAACCATAATTTCCTGTCCGGAGAGCCTTTCCCTCTTTTGTGCACTGTATGCAATCTGAAGTGTGAATAAGCGGTTTTCCGAGCGTTTTGAGGCTTATTCAGCTCAGAATGGCTTAATACTGCTATATCTGACCAGGACAAGACAAACTAAGCACTCAGCCACACGGACATGAAAGTTTTCTAATTTCTATTATAATAAACAAACATTATGGTTGAAACCATAATTTCCTGTCCGGGAGAGCCTTTCCCTCTTTTGTGCACTGTATGCAAGCTCATTCGGTGAATAAGCGGTTTTCCGAGCGTTTTGAGGCTTATTCAGCTCAGAATGGCTTAATACTGCTATATCTGACCAGGACAAGACAAACTAAGCACTCAGCCACACGGACATGAAAGTTTTTAACTTTACATATTATTAATAAACAAACATTATGGTTGAAACCATAATTTCCTGTCCGGGAGAGCCTTTCCCTCTTTTGTGCACTGTATGCAAGTCTGCATTCGTGAATAAGCGGTTTTCCCGAGCGTTTTGAGGCTTATTCAGCTCAGAATGGCTTAATACTGCTATATCTGACCAGGACAAGACAAACTAAGCACTCAGCCACACGGACATGAAAGTTTCCTAATTTCTATTATAATAAACAAACATTATGGTTGAAACCATAATTTCCTGTCCGGAGAGCCTTTCCCTCTTTTGTGCACTGTATGCAATCTGAGAGTGTGAATAAGCGGTTTTCCGAGCGTTTGAGGCTTATTCAGCTCAGAATGGCTTAATACTGCTATATCTGACCAGGACAAGACAAACTAAGCACTCAGCCACACGGACATGAAAGTTTCCTAATTTCTATTATAATAAACAAACATTATGGTTGAAACCATAATTTCCTGTCCGGAGAGCCTTTCCCTCTTTTTGTGCACTGTATGCAAGCTCATTCGTGTGAATAAGCGGTTTTCCGAGCGTTTTGAGGCTTATTCAGCTCAGAATGGCTTAATACTGCTATATCTGACCAGGACAAGACAAACTAAGCACTCAGCCACACTGACATGAAAGTTTCACTAATTCTATTATAATAAACAAACATTATGGTTGAAACCATAATTTCCTGTCGGGAGAGCCTTTCCCTCTTTTGTGCACTGTATGCAATCTGAGAGTGTGAATAAGCGGTTTTCCCAGCGTTTTGAGGCTTATTCAGCTCAGAATGGCTTAATACTGCTATATCTGACCAGGACAAGACAAACTAAGCACTCAGCCACACTGGACATGAAAGTTTTATTTACAATATTAGTAAATACAACATTATGGTTGAAACCATAATTTCCTGTCGGGAGAGCCTTTCCCTCTTTTGTGCACTGTATGCAATCTGAGTGTGAATAACGGTTTTCCGAGCGTTTTTGAGGCTTATTCGCTCAGAATGGCTTAATACTGCTATATCTGACCAGGACAAGACAAACTAAGCACTCAGCCACACGGACATGAAAGTTTCCTAATTTCTATTATAATAAACAAACATTATGGTTGAAACCATAATTTCCTGTCGGAGAGCCTTTCCCTCTTTTGTGCACTGTATGCAAGCTCATTCGGTGAATAAGCGTTTTCCGAGCGTTTTGAGGCTTATTCAGCTCAGAATGGCTTAATACGGCTATATCTGACCAGACAAGACAAACTAAGCACTCAGCCACACGGACATGAAAGTTGTTACTTACAATATTATAAACAACATTAGGTTGAAACCATAATTCCTGTCGGAGACGCTTTCCCTCTTTTGGCACTGATGCAATCTGAGAGTGTGAATAAGCGTTTTCCAGCGGTTGAGGCTTATTCAGCTCAGAATGGCTTAATACTGCTATATCTGACCAGGACAAGACAAACTAAGCACTCAGCCACACGGACATGAAAGTTGTTTACTTTACAATATTAGTAAACAACATTATGGTTGAAACCATAATTTCCTGTCGGAGCCTTCCTCTTTTGTGCACTGTATCAATCTGAGTTGAATAAGCGTTTTCAGCTCTTGAGCTTATCAGGCTCGAATGCTTAATACTGCTATATCTGACCAGGACAAGACAAACTAAGCCACTCAGCCACACGGACATGAAAGTTTTTACTTTACAATATTAAAAACAACATTATGGTTGAAACCATAATTTCCTGTCGGAGAGCCTTTCCCTCTTTTGTGCACTGTATGCAATCTGATGGTGAATAAGCGTTTCCGAGCGTTTTGAGGCTTATTCAGCTCAGAATGGCTTAATACTGCTATATCTGACCAGGACAAGACAAACTAAGCACTCAGCCACACTGACATGAAAGTTTCCTAATTTCATATTAGTAAACAAACATTATGGTTGAAACCATAATTCCTGTCCGGAGAGCCTTTCCCTCTTTTGTGCACTGTATGCAAGCTCATTCGGTGAATAAGCGGTTTTCCGAGCGTTTGAGGCTTATTCAGCTCAGAATGCTTAATACTGCTATATCTGACCAGGACAAGACAAACTAAGCACTCACCACACGGACATGAAAGTTTCCTAATTTCTATTATAATAAACAAACATTATGGTTGAAAACCATAATCCTGTCCGGAGAGCCTTTCCCTCTTTTGTGCACTGTATGCAAGCTCATTCGGTGAATAAGCGGTTTCCGAGCGTTTTGAGGCTTATTCAGCTCAGAATGGCTTAATACTGCTATATCTGACCAGGACAAGACAAACTAAGCACTCAGCACACGGACATGAAAGTTTCCTAATTCTATTATAATAAACAAACATTATGGTTGAAACCATTGTAGTATACAGGATTTTATGTATGTCTTTGTCTTTTTGGAATGTCTGAGGGTTTCCAGATACTTTCACTTTTAACGGTAAGACATGTGTACATCAGTCACTGCGTGAAAGTCGGCTTCGAGAAATAGTTTAGATTAGAGAAAAAGAGGAATAGAGAGATAAAGGAAAAAGCCGCAGATTCGGTTAAAACCCTCTGGAGTGGTTTTAGACGGGCCCAAAAATCCTGGAAAATCACTAGGTGAATTTTCAGGTCAGTTCTAGGAACTGGGGTGTAGAGTGCAAAATTCAATTGTAAGTTCCCACTCGACAACTAGTTTGACGAACAGTGTCTGAAGCAGCCTCTCATTGAATATCTACACCTCATAAGGTAGCATAAATTTAGAAGGAAAAAAGACAAAAAAGGAGCGCAGAAAAGCATGCTATAGGATAAAGTATGAATGAGTAGATTTTTGAGAATGTAGGATTGGATGTTGTTTGTGTTTTGGGATGAAGTTGACTCTGCTGGTGTGTTTGAGATCCTTTTTGTGCCCCTGTTGAGTGATAGTGTCTGTGTGTGTGTGTGTGTGTGTGTGTGTGGAGCAGTGTCTCAGCTGTGTGTGAAAGGCTGCAGCATGGGATGGTTTATGGGGTTTATGTTAAGGTGACAGACTTTATATTGAACAGACACATATAGGTTGTGGTTGAAAATAGGAGATATAGTAATGTATAAGGAAAGATATTTTGTCTGATATGGATAAGATTTATGAGTTTTTTGAGAGAGGACGTTTTTATGATTAAAACCTATGAGCTTCTTTTTAAGAGACGTGCTTTTATTGATAAAGTGTATGAGCCTCTTTCAAAAAGATGTTTTTGTTATTGTTAAATATATGAGCCTCTTTCGAGGGGACTTTTGATATTGTTAAAGTGTATGAGCCTTTTTGGGGGACAGTTTGAATAAAAACTATGAGCCTTTTTTAAGGACGTTTTGGGAAAAAAGAAAAGAGAGAGAAGAGGGAGAACTTATGAGCCCCCAAAAGGACATAGAAAGAATAGGAGGATGTTTTGTGTGGGTATAAAAAACTTAAAGAGAAATAAAAGAATAGTAGGAGATATAGTTCATGGATGATAATGTATTAATGAAGGAATTAAGATGTTAGAGTGACCTGTGTGTTGGTAGGTAATGTGTCTAATGTGTGAGAGTTGGGGAGAAGGAAAAAAGGAGGTGGAGTGCTCCAGGATGCAGAAGGATGGCAGCTGGCCAAGGTGTCATGTGGATTGATGTTTGCCTGACAATAGTGTGTGCAGCTTCTGAATCCAGTCTGCTCAAGGCCAGTGTAGTTTTATCCACAAACTCTTTTCTACAAATACCTGCATTTTTAAACATATGTGTTATATAGGTATAACATATCATATGTTGTAGTTGTTTAAAGGAGAAGCTTGGCAATGGACTGACTTGTTAAATGCATTTAATCAATAGAATTATTTGGGTCAAATGCTGTTAAGAGCAGAGTGGCAAATGTGAGTTTTATTGTCTGTGGTGATTTGAGTGGAACACACTTGATGATAGTTGGTCCCTTGCAGGAGCGTGTGATCTTTTGAGGCCCCATATAGGATTGGACGTTTGTTGAAGAAATATTTGTGGAAAACTTTACACATAATTTGGAGGATTAATTGTGTGGGTAGTTGATATCATATGTCGACTTAAGTGTTGTACATCCACTGTTATATTGATTGAGTTTTTGGTTCCTTTGGAGTTGGTAAATTTATTGATTGTGGTAAAATAGTGATTTAAAATAAAATAAAATAGATAAATAAAATAGGGAGAAGTAGGTTAAGTATTTAGAAGTAGTTTTAGTAATCAGTTTAAATTTACAATGAAGGGAGCTACTACAATGTCAGAGAAGGATATTAAAATTCAGAGAGTAATTACCCCTGTTGATGTAGTACAGAAGAATAATCCTTTAGTCAAAGATATTGCGAAGATATCGGAGAATGGCATAAGCGTTGGCCTGAAATTGACCAACCATGGCCAGTGGTAGGGACTCTTAACCCCGATGTAATTAAATAATGCATGTGCTTGTGTCTACATATAAGGCGGAACAAAAGAAGGGTAAGAAAGGAGGAAAACGGAAAGAAAAGAGACAAGTGGAGCTTGGTGTTCTTCAGTTGTTTGAAAATGAGGGACAGAAACTGATAAAGGCTGCAAAAGAAAAGAGAGACAGAGGTGTAGAGGAAATAAGAAAGAATGCAAAGGAAACAGAAAATTAATGGCAGAGATTAATGCGCCCTTCTCACACGTGGATTCAACGAAGAACCCCACCTTATGAGAAGAAGGTGAAGTTTGAGGAGTTTATCCCCAGCTTCCAGTGATCTCTCAGGAGGGTAATTATCAGATTAAAGATGAGAATGATCAGGTAATAGAAGTGGGAAAAGCGGAAACGACTATAACAATGTATCCGAGTTCTGACAGTAAGAGGAAGACAATAAGTGTGGGAGCTAAGGATGATCAGAGTGATTGGGAGACATTGTGGGTAGATATGATCCTGAAGTCAGGAGGATGTTGGCTAGAGCGGAAAGAAGAGGAGAAACATGGACGACAGAGGACTCGGAAGATGATAGCTCTAGTGAAAGTGAGAATGGAGGCAGTGATTGGGAGGAGCAAGTTCCTTTGCCTTCAAGAGGTTTTTTCCCTGCGGCAACTAGCACTGGAATGGAAGAGGCTTTACAAGAGGTTGAGAAAAGTATAAAATCAATGCCTTTCGCATCTCTATGAGTCGTTTAGACCAGAGGATCAGAAAGTATGGGAGAATCAATTAAAGTGGTTAAAGACACAGAAGAAAGCCTTGCGGAAAAGATTTCCCAAAAATTAGGGAAGATATTCACTGCGCCAAAGAAGGGAAAATGTGTCCAGTGGTTGTTCGAGGACAGAATTTGGAGTACAAGCCTTGGCAGAATACAGATATGTCAGATATACTTGAGAAGTTACCTACTCTTCAAGATGGAGCACATCCTTGGATTTCAAAGTTGGAAGAGATTATGGTGGGAACACAAGCTGCCATGGGAGATATTAAGAGACTCTTGGCTAGTCTCCTTGGGGTTCCAGCTATGGAAGAGATTCTACAGAAAGCGGGACTTGACCGATATATAGGTACTGCTGTGAATGATCGGAGCTGTTTGCAGCAAGTAGAGGTCGAGTGTGGAGAGTGTTGAAAGATACTTTTCCTACTAATGTACATCCTGATAATATCTTGATTGAGCCGTTAGGACAGGAAGAAAATCCGAGGGCCTATGTGTCAAGAGCCCATCAGGTGTGGAGAAATGTCACAGGAAATGATCCAGACTTGAATCGAATGGAGCAGTCAATTTTGCGGGCTAAAATACAGAAGGGGCTGCCCTTACCAGTGAGGAGCAAATTGGCAGAGGTGGTTGGTCTTGGAAGTATGACAAAGAATGTCTATGCGGATCATATAGCCCATCAAGTGGAGCTATATAGGAAAAAGGAACATGATCAGAAAGAGCAGGATCGAGAGATCCTTAGGAAACTTAATCAAATAGAGGTTAGCGGAAGGTAAGCAAGTGATGAGATATACACCGATTCCGCACATGCATATAATGAATGTCATTTGTTTGGATCAGTGTGGAAGAGCTGAGAGTTTAAGAAAATAGATGGTTCTCCATTGCAGTATTATGCTCAAATAATGAAACTGTTGCATGTGAAGATAAACCAGTTGAAGGTCAGAGATACATGTTCAGGTTTTTGTGTAGAGAGATCATAAGCAGGTGGGGACTTCCAGGTTGGATACTCTCAGATAAAGGGAAAGAGTTTATGGATAAAATGGTGAAATTGATTTAGTAAAATTGGGAATTAGATGGTTTGGAGCAATTTATCATCCACGAAGCCAAAGGATAGAGAGAGAGGAGTGAGATATGCAAAGAAGATTTTGATGTGAAGGTTGTGTGTATATTGAATTTTGAAGGATTGTGGTATGTGAGTTGTTTGAAAGAAAGTTGAAGTAAGTTTTATGAAAGAGAAGGGAAGTGATATAGATGGAGATGAAAAGAGTATTGATAGAAGGTGGACTGTTGGAGACATATCCGTTTTGAATATTCATATCTCTCATTATGGTTTTGATATTTCTTATTGTTTTATCCTTTCACTCTATAGAGTGATATGATAAAAGGGGGGAAATGGAAAATGTGATTTATAATCTGAAATGATATGATATTGTGAATTTTACATTTACTTATAGGATTATGATCTGCATTTGATGTTTCAATTTACATCTGTTGTTTGGTACAAGATACTGGTTGGTGTTTTCTTTCTTCCAGAACAGTATTGGGGGAAAGGATCACTATGGGACAATAAGAATGGACTGGAGGACTCTGAATAAGGATACTGTGATGCAATATTCGGAGTCAACACTTCATCGACACAACAGTGACAGTCGACGCTGCTGAGGAGCTGTTTGTGGATGTTTGATTTAGTTTTTGATTTTCTATATTGTATGAGTAATACTTAAACTGTGTGACATTTTCTTAGGTTGAAATTGTTGAAGGAAGATGTCTTCTGTTGTGGGTAAATGCATTGGGACCTCAGATGTTTTTTTTTCTTTTTCTGATGCCTAGGGAAATAGGGGGCTAGGCAGGGAAAGGTCCATTGGAAGGTGCGATGGGTCGACCAGCCTGAAAGTGGACATTGTTTGGATTTATTTTCTGAGGGTTCCATATGTACTTGCCTGAAGTTATATCCTTGTATTAATGATGAAATTTCTCCTTCTAATTGGTCTGGAGTACTATAAAGTGGTCGCCTGGGGCAGAGGGGCCGTGAGAGAATTTTCCTGTCTAGATTGTTTGATGGAAATTTCAGGAAAGATAGCTGCTTGACAGGTTTTTCGCTCTCACACTCCATAAAGTTATGTTTATGCTTTGGGAAGTATATGTAGGTAAACATGTATGTTTTATTCTTTATTTTTCGAGGCTAGGTAGCCTCGCAGGGGGGGGAATTATGTAGTATACAGGATGTTTTATGTATGTTTTGTCTTTTTGGAATGTCTGAGGGTTTCCAGATACTTTCACTTTTTATGAGTTTCCTATGTCTGAGTTAACCTTTGGGGTTCATGTTTAGGATAAGAGTTAAGAATGTGACCCCTAGACTAGTAGGGTTAAGGGTGAGGGTTTCCTCTCCCCATCTCTTCTTCCTCTCAATAGTGAAGGTATTGATTAAGGTCCAGATGTTTCCTATGAACCATGTAAACAACCAATGTATATA
>NW_026116046.1:0-9411 GCF_001640805.2 Lates calcarifer
CCGAGGGGGATCTTTTTCCCTTCTGTCGACTCACAGCGAGTCCCGCTTCTGAAGGTCCCTGTCTCGGATTCTGCTCACAGTGATTCCCGCGTCTGACAGTCCGCCTGTCTCGGCTTCTGCTCACAGCGAGTCCCGGTTCTGAAGGTCCTTCCTGTCTCGGCTTCTGCTCGCTCATTAAGCTCAGAATGAAAAACTGCTGTCTAGTGAAAGGAGAGGAGAAAGTAAAATCTCAGCCAATTTAATAAAAGTGTTTGTCAAATTCTAATGTTCATCAACAATCTGGGTGTATGAAAGTGGCCGAGGGAGATTTTTTTCCCTTCTGTAGACTCACAGTGAGTATGGTATCTGAAAGTCTTCGTGTATCCGCTTCTGCTCTCTCATTAAGCTCACAATTAACGACTGCTGTCTCATGTGAAAGGAGAGACCTTCTTTAGAGGCTGCATTTCAGACCAGTGTGTGAAAAAGCCCGAAAATCCACGTATCGCTGCTCAATATCTAATGTTTATCAACTTTCATTTCATGAATAAACAAAATAGACACCAGTCTGAGGCCAGTGAGTCAACATCTGCGTTTTACTTCTTTGTGTCGCTGATAAAGCTCACAATTAACAAATGCTGTCTCAAGCGAAAGGAGAGGAGAAAATGACAAATCAGCCACTTTAATATGAATGTTTGTGAAATTCGAATGGTTGTGAATAATCTGGGTGTATGGAAACGGTCAGAGGCCGACCGGGATACGGGCGTCTGACAGTCCGCCTGTCTCGGCTTCTGCTCACAGCGAGTCCCGGTTCTGAAGGTCCTTCCTGTCTCGGCTTCTGCTCGCTCATTAAGCTCAGAATGAAAAACTGCTGTCTAGTGAAAGGAGAGGAGAAAGTAAAATCTCATTCACTTTTATATGAATATTGGTCCAATTCTATTTATCATGTACAGTCGGGATGTATGGAAACTGTGAGCCGCCGAGGGGATCTTTTTCCCTTCTGTGACTCACAGTGAGTCCCGCGTCTGAAGGTCCTCCTGTCTCGGATTCTGCTCACAGTGATTCCCGCGTCTGAAGGTCCTGCTGTCTCGGCTTCTGCTCGCTCACTAAGCTCAGAATGAAAAACTGCTGTCTAGTGAAAGGAGAGGAGAAAGTAAAATCTCATTCACGTTTTATATGAATATTGGTCCAATTCTATTGTTCATGTACAGTCGGGATGTATGGAAACAGTCTGTGACCGAGGGGAAACTTTTCCCCTCTGTGGACTCACAGTGAGTCCGCGTCTGAAGGTCCTCCTGTCTCGGATTCTGCTCACAGTGATTCCCGCGTCTGAAGGTCTGCTGTCTCGGCTTCTGCTCGCTCACTAAGCTCAGAATGAAAAACTGCTGCTGTCTAGTGAAAGGAGAGGAGAAAGTAAAATCTCATTCACTTTTATATGAATATTGGTCCAATTCTATTGTCATGTACAGTCGGGATGTATGGAAACAGTCTGTGACCGAGGGGAAACATTTTCCCGTCTGTGGACTCACAGTGAGTCCCGCGTCTGAAGGTCCTCCTGTCTCGGATTCTGCTCACAGTGATTCCCGCGTCTGACAGTCCGCCTGTCTCGGCTTCTGCTCACAGCGAGTCCCGGTTCTGAAGGTCCTTCCTGTCTCGGCTTCTGCTCGCTCATTAAGCTCAGAATGAAAAACTGCTGTCTAGTGAAAGGAGAGGAGAAAGTAAAATCTCATTCACTTTTATATGAATATTGGTCCAATTCTATTAATCATGTACAGTCGGGATGTATGGAAACAGTCTGTGACCGAGGGGAAACATTTTCCCGTCTGTGGACTCACAGTGAGTCCCGCGTCTGAAGGTCCTCCTGTCTCGAATTCTGCTCAGCGAGTCCCGCGTCTGACAGTCGCCTGTCTCGGCTTCTGCTCACAGCGAGTCCCGCGTCTGAAGGTCCTGCTGTCTCGGCTTCTGCTCGCTCATTAAGCTCAGAATGAAAAACTGCTGTCTAGTGAAAGGAGAGGAGAAAGTAAAATCTCATTCACTTTTATATGAATATTGGTCCAATTCTATTGTTCATGTACAGTCGGGATGTATGGAAACTGTGAGCCACCGAGGGGATCTTTTTCCCTTCTGTCGACTCACAGCGAGTCCCGCTTCTGAAGGTCCTCCTGTCTCGGATTCTGCTCACAGTGATTCCCGCGTCTGACAGTCCGCCTGTCTCGGTTTCTGCTCACGAGTCCGGTTCTGAAGGTCCTTCCTGTCTCAATCCAGAATGAAAAACTGCTGTCTAGTGAAAGGAGAGGAGTAAAATCTCAGCCAATTTAATAAAGTGTTTGTCCCATCAACAATCTGGGTGTATGAAAGTGGCCGAGGGAGATTTTTTTTCCCTTCTGTAGACTCACAGTGAGTATGGTATCTGAAAGTCTTCGTGTATCCGCTTCTGCTCTCTCATTAAGCTCACAATTAACGACTGCTGTCTCATGTGAAAGGAGAGACCTTCTTTAGAGGCTGCATTTCAGACCAGTGTGTGAAAAAGCCCGAAAATCCACGTATCGCTGCTCAATATCTAATGTTTATCAACTTTCATTTCATGAATAAACAAAATAGACACCAGTCTGAGGCCAGTGAGTCAACATCTGCGTTTTACTTCTTTGTGTCGCTGATAAAGCTCACAATTAACAAATGCTGTCTCAAGCGAAAGGAGAGGAGAAAATGACAAATCAGCCACTTTAATATGAATGTTTGTGAAATTCGAATGGTTGTGAATAATCTGGGTGTATGGAAACGGTCAGAGGCCGACCGGGATACGGGCGTCTGACAGTCCGCCTGTCTCGGCTTCTGCTCACAGCGAGTCCCGGTTCTGAAGGTCCTTCCTGTCTCGGCTTCTGCTCGCTCATTAAGCTCAGAATGAAAAACTGCTGTCTAGTGAAAGGAGAGGAGAAAGTAAAATCTCATTCACTTTTATATAATATTGGTCCAATTCTATTTATCATGTACAGTCGGGATGTATGGAAGTCTGTGACCGAGGGAAACATTTTCCCGTCTGTGACTCACAGTGAGTCCCGCGTCTGAAGGTCCTCCTGTCTCGGATTCTGCTCACAGTGATTCCCGCGTCTGACAGTCCGCCTGTCTCGGCTTCTGCTCACAGCGAGTCCCGGTTCTGAAGGTCCTTCCTGTCTCGGCTTCTGCTCGCTCATTAAGCTCAGAATGAAAAACTGCTGTCTAGTGAAAGGAGAGGAGAAAGTAAAATCTCATTCACTTTTATATGAATATTGGTCCAATTCTATTTATCATGTACAGTCGGGATGTATGGAAACTGTGAGCCGCCGAGGGGGATCTTTTTCCCTTCTGTCGACTCACAGTGAGTCCCGCGTCTGAAGGTCCTCCTGTCTCGGATTCTGCTCACAGTGATCCCCGCGTCTGAAGGTCCTGCTGTCTCGGCTTCTGCTCGCTCTAAGCTCAGAATGAAAAATTGCTGTCTAGTGAAAGGAGGAGAAAGTAAAATCTCATTCACTTTATATGAATATTGGTCCAATTCTATTGTTCATGTACAGTCGGGATGTATGGAAACAGTCTGTGACCGAGGGAAACATTTTCCCGTCTGTGGACTCACAGTGAGTCCCGCGTCTGAAGGTCCTCCTGTCTCGGATTCTGCTCACAGTGATTCCCGCGTCTGAAGGTCCTGCCTGTCTCGGCTTCTGCTCGCTCAAAGCTCAGAATGAAAAACTGCTGTCTAGTGAAAGGAGAGGAGTAAAATCTCAGCCAATTTAATAAAAGTGTTTGTCAAATTCTAATGTTCATCAACAATCTGGGTGTATGAAAGTGGCCGAGGGAGATTTTTTTTCCCTTCTGTAGACTCACAGTGAGTATGGTATCTGAAAGTCTTCGTGTATCCGCTTCTGCTCTCTCATTAAGCTCACAATTAACGACTGCTGTCTCATGTGAAAGGAGAGACCTTCTTTAGAGGCTGCATTTCAGACCAGTGTGTGAAAAAGCCCGAAAATCCACGTATCGCTGCTCAATATCTAATGTTTATCAACTTTCATTTCATGAATAAACAAAATAGACACCAGTCTGAGGCCAGTGAGTCAACATCTGCGTTTTACTTCTTTGTGTCGCTGATAAAGCTCACAATTAACAAATGCTGTCTCAAGCGAAAGGAGAGGAGAAAATGACAAATCAGCCACTTTAATATGAATGTTTGTGAAATTCGAATGGTTGTGAATAATCTGGGTGTATGGAAACGGTCAGAGGCCGACCGGGATACGGGCGTCTGAAAGTCCTCCTGTCTCGGCTTCTGCTCACAGCGAGTCCCGGTTCTGAAGGTCCTTCCTGTCTCGGCTTCTGCTCGCTCATTAAGCTCAGAATGAAAAACTGCTGTCTAGTGAAAGGAGAGGAGAAAGTAAAATCTCATTCACTTTTATATGAATATTGGTCCAATTCTATTGATCATGTACAGTCGGGATGTATGGAAACAGTCTGTGACCGAGGGGAAACATTTTCCCGTCTGTGGACTCACAGTGAGTCCCGCGTCTGAAGGTCCTCTGTCTCGGATTCTGCTCACAGTGATTCCCGCGTCTGACAGTGCGCCTGTCTCGGCTTCTGCTCACAGTGATTCCCGCGTCTGAAGGTCCTGTTGTCTCGGCTTCTGCTCGCTCATAAGCTCAGAATGAAAAACTGCTGTCTAGTGAAAGGAGAGGAAAAAGTAAAATCTCATTCACGTTTATATGAATATTGGTCCAATTCTATTGTTCATGTACAGTCGGGATGTATGGAAACTGTGAGCCACCGAGGGGATCTTTTCCCCTTCTGTCGACTCACAGCGAGTCCCGCTTCTGAAGGTCCTCCTGTCTCGGATTCTGCTCACAGTGATTCCCGCGTCTGACAGTCCGCCTGTCTCGGCTTCTGCTCACAGCGAGTCCCGGTTCTGAAGGTCCTTCCTGTCTCGGCTTCTGCTCGCTCATTAAGCTCAGAATGAAAAACTGCTGTCTAGTGAAAGGAGAGGAGAAAGTAAAATCTCATTCACTTTTATATGAATATTGGTCCAATTCTATTGATCATGTACAGTCGGGATGTATGGAAACTGTGAGCCGCCGAGGGATCTTTTTCCCTTCTGTCGACTCACAGTGAGTCCCGCGTCTGAAGGTCCTCCTGTCTCGGATTCTGCTCACAGTGATTCCGCGTCTGAAGGTCCTGCTGTCTCGGCTTCTGCTCACAGCGAGTCCCGGTTCTGAAGGTCCTTCCTGTCTCGGCTTCTGCTCGCTCATTAAGCTCAGAATGAAAAACTGCTGTCTAGTGAAAGGAGAGGAGAAAGTAAAATCTCATTCACTTTTATATGAATATTGGTCCAATTCTATTATCATGTACAGTCGGGATGTATGGAAACAGTCTGTGACCGAGGGGAAACATTTTCCCGTCTGTGGACTCACAGTGAGTCCCCGCGTCTGAAGGTCCTCCTGTCTCGGATTCTGCTCACAGTGATTCCCGCGTCTGACAGTCCGCCTGTCTCGGCTTCTGCTCACAGCGAGTCCCGGTTCTGAAGGTCCTTCCTGTCTCGGCTTCTGCTCGCTCATTAAGCTCAGAATGAAAAACTGCTGTCTAGTGAAAGGAGAGGAGAAAGTAAAATCTCATTCACTTTATATGAATATTGGTCCAATTCTATTATCATGTACAGTCGGGATGTATGGAACAGTCTGTGACCGAGGGAAACATTTTCCCTTCTGTGGACTCACAGTGAGTCCCGCGTCTGAAGGTCTCCTGTCTCGGATTCTGCTCACAGATTCCCGCGTCTGACAGTCCGCCTGTCTCGGCTTCTGCTCACAGCGAGTCCGCGTCTGAAGGTCCTTCCTGTCTCGGCTTCTGCTCGCTCATTAAGCTCAGAATGAAAAACTGCTGTCTAGTGAAAGGAGAGGAGAAAGTAAAATCTCATTCACTTTTATATGAATATTGGTCCAATTCTATTGTTCATGTACAGTCGGGATGTATGGAACTGTGAGCCCGAGGGGGATCTTTTTCCCTTCTGTCGACTCACAGCGAGTCCCGCTTCTGAAGGTCCTCCTGTCTCGGATTCTGCTCACAGTGATTCCCGCGTCTGACAGTCCTGTCTCGGCTTCTGCTCACAGCGAGTCCCGGTTCTGAAGGTCCTTCCTGTCTCGGCTTCTGCTCGCTCATTAAGCTCAGAATGAAAAACTGCTGTCTAGTGAAAGGAGAGGAGAAAGTAAAATCTCATTCACTTTTATATGAATATTGGTCCAATTCTATTGATCATGTACAGTCGGGATGTATGGAAACAGTCTGTGACCGAGGGGAAACATTTTCCCGTCTGTGGACTCACAGTGAGTCCCGCGTCTGAAGGTCCTCCTGTCTCGGATTCTGCTCACAGTGATTCCCGCGTCTGAAGGTCCTGCTGTCTCGGCTTCTGCTCGCTCATTAAGCTCAGAATGAAAAACTGCTGTCTAGTGAAAGGAGAGGAGAAAGTAAAATCTCATTCACTTTTATATGAATATTGGTCCAATTCTATTATCATGTACAGTCGGGATGTATGGAAACAGTCTGTGACCGAGGGGAAACATTTTCCCGTCTGTGGACTCACAGTGAGTCCCGCGTCTGAAACTGTCTCGGATTCTGCTCACAGCGAGTCCCGCGTCTGACAGTGCGCCTGTCTCGGCTTCTGCTCACAGCGAGTCCCGCGTCTGAAGGTCCTGCTGTCTCGGCTTCTGCTCGCTCACTAAGCTCAGAATGAAAAACTGCTGTCTAGTGAAAGGAGAGGAGAAAGTAAAATCTCATTCACTTTATATGAATATTGGTCCAATTCTATTGTTCATGTACAGTCGGGATGTATGGAAACTGTGAGCCCGAGGGGGATCTTTTTCCCTTCTGTCGACTCACAGCGAGTCCCGCTTCTGAAGGTCCTCCTGTCTCGGATTCTGCTCACAGTGATTCCCGCGTCTGACAGTCCGCCTGTCTCGGCTTCTGCTCACAGCGAGTCCCGGTTCTGAAGGTCCTTCCTGTCTCGGCTCTGCTCGCTCATTAAGCTCAGAATGAAAAACTGCTGTCTAGTGAAAGGAGAGGAGAAAGTAAAATCTCAGCCAATTTAATAAAAGTGTTTGTCAAATTCTAATGTTCATCAACAATCTGGGTGTATGAAAGTGGCCGAGGGAGATTTTTTTCCCTTCTGTAGACTCACAGTGAGTATGGTATCTGAAAGTCTTCGTGTATCCGCTTCTGCTCTCTCATTAAGCTCACAATTAACGACTGCTGTCTCATGTGAAAGGAGAGACCTTCTTTAGAGGCTGCATTTCAGACCAGTGTGTGAAAAAGCCCGAAAATCCACGTATCGCTGCTCAATATCTAATGTTTATCAACTTTCATTTCATGAATAAACAAAATAGACACCAGTCTGAGGCCAGTGAGTCAACATCTGCGTTTTACTTCTTTGTGTCGCTGATAAAGCTCACAATTAACAAATGCTGTCTCAAGCGAAAGGAGAGGAGAAAATGACAAATCAGCCACTTTAATATGAATGTTTGTGAAATTCGAATGGTTGTGAATAATCTGGGTGTATGGAAACGGTATGTCTGACAGGCCTGTCTCGGCTTCTGCTCACAGCGAGTCCCGGTTCTGAAGGTCCTTCTGTCTCGGCTTCTGCTCGCTCATTAAGCTCAGAATGAAAAACTGCTGTCTAGTGAAAGGAGAGGAGAAAGTAAAATCTCATTCACTTTTATATGAATATTGGTCCAATTCTATTATCATGTACAGTCGGGATGTATGGAAACAGTCTGTGACCGAGGGGAAACATTTTCCCGTCTGTGGACTCACAGTGAGTCCCGCGTCTGAAGGTCCTCCTGTCTCGGATTCTGCTCACAGTGATTCCCGCGTCTGACAGTCCGCCTGTCTCGGCTTCTGCTCACAGCGAGTCCCGGTTCTGAAGGTCCTTCCTGTCTCGGCTTCTGCTCGCTCATTAAGCTCAGAATGAAAAACTGCTGTCTAGTGAAAGGAGAGGAGAAAGTAAAATCTCATTCACTTTTATATGAATATTGGTCCAATTCTATTTATCATGTACAGTCGGGATGTATGGAAACTGTGAGCCGCGAGGGGGATCTTTTTCCCTTCTGTCGACTCACAGTGAGTCCCGCGTCTGAAGGTCCTCCTGTCTCGGATTCTGCTCACAGTGATTCCCGCGTCTGAAGGTCCTGCTGTCTCGGCTTCTGCTCGCTCACTAAGCTCAGAATGAAAAACTGCTGTCTAGTGAAAGGAGAGGAGAAAGTAAAATCTCATTCACTTTTATATGAATATTGGTCCAATTCTATTGATCATGTACAGTCGGGATGTATGGAAACAGTCTGTGACCGAGGGGAACATTTTCCCGTCTGTGGACTCACAGTGAGTCCCGCGTCTGAAAGCTGTCTCGGATTCTGCTCACAGAGTCCCGCGTCTGACAGTCGCCTGTCTCGGCTTCTGCTCACAGCGAGTCCCGGTTCTGAAGGTCCTTCCTGTCTCGGCTTCTGCTCGCTCATTAAGCTCAGAATGAAAAACTGCTGTCTAGTGAAAGGAGAGGAGAAAGTAAAATCTCATTCACTTTTATATGAATATTGGTCCAATTCTATTAATCATGTACAGTCGGGATGTATGGAAACAGTCTGTGACCGAGGGGAAACATTTTCCCGTCTGTGGACTCACAGTGAGTCCCGCGTCTGAAGGTCCTCCTGTCTCGGATTCTGCTCACAGTGATTCCCGCGTCTGACAGTCCGCCTGTCTCGGCTTCTGCTCACAGCGAGTCCCGGTTCTGAAGGTCCTTCCTGTCTCGGCTTCTGCTCGCTCATTAAGCTCAGAATGAAAAACTGCTGTCTAGTGAAAGGAGAGGAGAAAGTAAAATCTCATTCACTTTTATATGAATAAATTCTATTTATCATGTACAGTCGGATGTATGGAAACTGTGAGCCCGAGGGGATCTTTTTCCCTTCTGTCGACTCACAGTGAGTCCCGCGTCTGAAGGTCCTCCTGTCTCGGATTCTGCTCACAGTGATTCCGCGTCTGAAGTCCTGCTGTCTCGGCTTCTGCTCGCTCATTAAGCTCAGAATGAAAAACTGCTGTCTAGTGAAAGGAGAGGAGAAAGTAAAATCTCATTCACTTTTATATGAATATTGGTCCAATTCTATTATCATGTACAGTCGGGATGTATGGAAACTGTGAGACCGAGGGGATCTTTTTCCCTTCTGTCGACTCACAGCGAGTCCCGCTTCTGAAGGTCCTCCTGTCTCGGATTCTGCTCACAGTGATTCCCGCGTCTGACAGTCCGCCTGTCTCGGCTTCTGCTCACAGCGAGTCCCGTTCTGAAGGTCCTTCCTGTCTCGGCTTCTGCTCGCTCATTAAGCTCAGAATGAAAAACTGCTGTCTAGTGAAAGGAGAGGAGAAAGTAAAATCTCATTCACGTTTATATGA
>NW_026116047.1:0-30629 GCF_001640805.2 Lates calcarifer
CCTCGTTTCTCACTGTGGACTCCCAGTGAATCCCGTGTCTGAAAGTCCCCGTGTCTCCGCTTCTGCTCGCTCATTAAGCTCAGAGTGAACAAATGCTGTCTCCAGTGAAAGGAGGTGAGAAACTGAAGTCTCAGACAATCTAACTCTTTTTCTTAAATTAACTGTTCATTAACAATCGGGAGGTATGGAAACAGTCAGCGGCCGAGGGTGACCTTGTTGTCCTCTGTGCGCACTCGAACTAAGGCTCGTGAGTCAACATCTGCATCTCGCTTCTTTTGGGCGCTGAGACAGCTCACAATGAACAACTGCTGTCTCACGTGAAAGGAGAGACCTTCTTTACAGGCTGCAATTTAGACCAGTGTGTGAAAATGCCCGATACTCCCCATAACGCTGCTCAGTTCCTAGTGTTTATCAACATTCAGTTCATGAACAAACAAAATAGACCGCACTTTCTGTCTAAAGCCAGTGAGTCAACATCTGCGTTTTACTTCTTTCTGGCGCTGATAAAGCTCACCATGCTGTCTCCAGTGAAAGGAGAGGAGAAAATTAAAATTCAGCCACTTTAATAAGAAAGTTTGTCAATTCTTAATCTTTATCAACTTTCAGTTCATGAACAATCGGGATGTATGGAAACGGTCAGCGGCACAGGGCTGAATTATTCCCTCTGTGGACCCACAGTGAGGCCGGTGTGTGAGAATCCGCGTTTCTCACTGTGGACTCCCAGTGAATCCCGTGTCTGAAAGTCCCCGTGTCTCCGCTTCTGCTCGCTCATTAAGCTCAGAGTGAACAAATGCTGTCTCCAGTGAAAGGAGATGAGAAACTGAAGTCTCAGACAATCTAACTTTTTTCTTAAATTACACTGTTCATTTACAATCGGGAGGTATGGAAACAGTCAGCGGCCGATAGTGACCTTGTTGTCCTCTGTGCGCACTCGAACTAAGGCTCGTGAGTCAACATCTGCATCTCGCTTCTTTTGGGCGCTGAGACAGCTCACAATGAACAACTGCTGTCTCATGTGAAAGGAAAGACCTTCTTTACAGGCTGCAATTTAGTCCAGTGTGTGAAAATGCCCGATACTCCCCGTAACGCTGCTCAATCCTAGTGTTTATCAACATTCAGTTCATGAACAAACTAAATAGACAGCACTTTCTGTCTAAAGCCAGTGAGTCAACATCTGCGTTTTACTTCTTTCTGGCGCTGATAAACCTCACCATGCTGTCTCCAGTGAAAGGAGAGGAGAAAATTACATTTCAGCCACTTTAATATGAAAGTTTGTCATTCTTAATCTTTATCAACTTTCAGTTCATGAACAATCGGGATGTATGGAAACAGTCAGCGGCCGAGGGTGACCTTGTTGTCCTCTGTGCGCACTCGAACTAAGGCTCGTGAGTCAACATCTGCATCTCGCTTCTTTTGGGCGCTGAGACAGCTCAGAATGAACAACTGCTCTCTCATGTGAAAGGAAGACTCTTTACAGGTTGCAATTTAGTCCAGTGTGTGAAAATGCCCGATACTCCCCGTAACGCTGCTCAATTCCTAGTGTTTATCAACATTCAGTTCATGAACAAACTAAATAGACCGCACTTTCTGTCTAAAGCCAGTGAGTCAACATCTGCGTTTGACTTCTTTCTGGCGCTGATAAAGCTCACCATGCTGTCTCCAGTGAAAGGAGAGGAGAAATATAGAGAAACTTAAATTTCAGCCCACTTTAATATGAAAGTTTTGTCAATTCTTAATCTTTATCAACTTTCAGTTCATGAACAATCGGGATGTATGGAAACGAGTCAGCGGCACAGGGCTGAAATTTATTCCCGTCTGTGGACCCACAGTGAGGCCGGTGTGTGAGAATCCTCGTTTCTCACTGTGGACTCCCAGTGAATCCGTGTCTCCGCTTCTGCTCACTCTTTAAGCTCAGAGTGAACAAATGCTGTCTCCAGTGAAAGGAGATGAGAAACTGAAGTCTCAGCCAATCTTTTTTCTTAAATTACACTGTTCATTAACAATCGGGAGGTATGGAACAACAGTCAGCGGTGCGCCACATCGAACTAAGGCTCCTGAGTCAACATCTGCGTCTCGCTTCTTTTGGGCGCTGAGACAGCTCAGAATGAACAACTGCTGTCTCATGTGAAAGGAGAGACCTTCTTTACAGGCTGCAATTTAGTCGAGTGTGTGAAAATGCCCGATACTCCCGTAACGCTGCTCAATTCCTAGTGTTTATCAACATTCAGTTCATGAACAAACTAAATAGACAGTACTTTCTGTCTAAAGCCAGTGAGTCAACATCTGCGTTTGACTTCTTTCTGGCGCTGATAAAACCTCACTATGCTGTCTCCCAGTGAAAGGAGAGGAGAAAAATTTCAGCCACTTTAATATGAAAGTTTGTCAATTCTTAATCTTTATCAACTTTCAGTTCATGAACAATCGGGATGTATGGAAACGGTCAGCGGCAGAGGGCTGAATTTATTCCCTTCTGTGGACTCACAGTGAGGCCGGTGTGTGACAATCCTCGTTTCTCACTGTGGACTCCCAGTGAATCCCGTGTCTGAAAGTCCCCGTGTCTCCGCTTCTGCTCGCTCTTTAAGCTCAGAGTGAACAAATGCTGTCTCCAGTGAAAGGAGGTGAGAAACTGAAGTCTCAGACAATCTAACTCTTTTTCTTAAATTATACTGTTCATTAACAATCGGGAGGTATGGAAACAGTCAGCGGCCGAGGGTGACCTTGTTGTCCTCTGTGCGCACTCGAACTAAGGCTCCTGAGTGAACATCTGCATCTCGCTTCTTTTGTGCGCTGGAGACAGCTCACAATGAACAACTGCTGTCTCACGTGAAAGGAGAGACCTTCTTTACAGGCTTGCAATTTAGACCAGTGTGTGAAAATGCCCGATACTCCCCATAACGCTACTCAGTTCCTAGTGTTTATCAACATTCAGTTCATGAACAAACAAAATAGACCGCACTTTCTGTCTAAAGCCAGTGAGTCAACATCTGCGTTTTACTTCTTTCTGGCGCTGATAAAGCTCACCCATGCTGTCTCCAGTGAAAGGAGAGGATAAAATTAAATTTCAGCCACTTTAATATGAAAGTTTGTCAATTCTTAATCTTTTTCAACTTTCAGTTCATGAACAATCGGGATGTATGGAAACGGTCAGCGGCACAGGGCTGAACTTATTCCCTTCTGTGGACTCACAGTGAGGCCGGTGTGTGAGAATCCTCGTTTCTCACTGTGGACTCCCCAGTGAATCTGTGAAACTGATTCAGTTTCAACTCTCAGTGAAACTGAAAGTCCCCGTGTCTCTGCTTCTGCTCGCTCTTTAAGCTCAGAGTGAACAAATCTGTCTCCAGTGAAAGGAGATGAGAAACTGAAGTCTCAGACAATCTAACTTTTTTTCTTAATTTACACTGTTCATTAACAATCGGGAGGTATGGAAACAGTCAGCGGCAGAGGGCTGAACTTATTCCTTCTGTGGACTCACAGTGAGGCCGGTGTGTGAGAATCCTCGTTTCTCACTGTGGACTCCCAGTGAATCCCGTGTCTGAAAGTCCCCGCGTCTCCGCTTCTGCTCGCTCATTAAGCTCAGAGTGAACAAATGCTGTCTCCAGTGAAAGGAGGTGAGAAACTGAAGTCTCAGACAATCTAACTCTTTTTCTTAAATTATACTGTTCATTAACAATCGGGAGGTATGGAAACAGTCAGCGGTGCGCACTCGAACTAAGGCTCCTGAGTCAACATCTGCGTCTCGCTTCTTTTTGGGCGCTGAGACAGCTCACAATGAACAACTGCTGTCTCACGTGAAAGGAGAGACCTTCTTTACAGGCTGCAATTTAGACCAGTGTGTGAAAATGCCCGATACTCCCCATAACGCTGCTCAGTTCCTAGTGTTTATCAACATTCAGTTCATGAACAAACAAAAAAGACAGCACTTTCTGTCTAAAGCCAGTGAGTCAACATCTGCGTTTTACTTCTTTCTGGCACTGATAAAGCTCACCATGCTGTCTCCAGTGAAAGGAGAGGAGAAAATTAAATTTCAGCCACTTTAATAAGAAAGTTTGTCAATTCTTAATCTTTTTTCAACTTTCAGTTCATGAACAATCGGGATGTATGGAAACGGTCAGCGGCACAGGGCTGAACTTATTCCCTTCTGTGGACTCACAGTGAGGCCGGCGTGTGAGAATCCTCGTTTCTCACTGTGGACTCCCAGTGAATCCCGTGTCTGAAAGTCCCCGTGTCTCCGCTTCTGCTCACTCTTTAAGCTCAGAGTGAACAAATGCTGTCTCCAGTGAAAGGAGATGAGAAACTGAAGTCTCACACAATCTAACTTTTTTCTTAATTTACACTGTTCATTAACAATCGGGAGGTATAGAAACAGTCAGCGGCCGAGGGTGACCTTGTTGTCCTCTGTGCGCACTCGAACTAAGGCTCCGGAGTCAACATCTGCATCTCGCTTCTTCTGGGCGCTGAGACAGCTCACATTGAACAACTGCTGTCTCATGTGAAAGGAAAGACTCTTTACAGGCTGCAATTTAGTCCAGTGTGTGAAAATGCCCGATACTCCCCGTAACGCTGCTCAATTCCTAGTGTTTATCAACATTCAGTTCATGAACAAACTAAATAGAAAGTACTTTCTGTCTAAAGCCAGTGAGTCAACATCTGCGTTTGACTTCTTTCTGGCGCTGATAAAGCTCACCATGCTGTCTCCAGTGAAAGGAGAGGAGAATAAATTTCAGCCACTTTAATATGAAAGTTTGTCAATTCTTAATCTTTATCAACTTTCAGTTCATGAACAATCGGGATGTATGGAAACGGTCAGCGGCAGAGGGCTGAATTTATTCCCGTCTGTGACTCACAGTGAGAAAATAGACAGCACTTTCTGTCTAAAGCCAGTGAGTTATCATCTGCGTTTTACTTCTTTCTGGCGCTGATAAACCTAACAATTAACAACTGCTGTCTCATGTTAAAGGAGAGACCTTCTTTACAGGCTGTAATTTAGATCAGTGTGTGAAAATGTCCGATACTCCCCGTAACGCTGCTCAAATCCTAATGTTAGTCCCCTGTCTGAAAGTCCCCGCGTCTCCGCTTCTGCTCGCTCATTAAGCTCAGAGTGAACAAATCTGTCTCCAGTGAAAGGAGATGAGAAACTGAAGTCTCAGACAATCTAACTTTTTTCTTAATTTACACTGTTCATTAACAATCGGGAGGTATGGAAACAGTCAGCGGCACAGGGCTGAATTTATTCCCTTCTGTGGACTCACAGTGAGGCCGGTGTGTGACAATCCTCGTTTCTCACTGTGGACTCCCAGTGAATCTCGTGTCTGAAAGTCCCCGTGTCTCCGCTTCTGCTCGCTCTTTAAGCTCAGAGTGAACAAATGCTGTCTCCAGTGAAAGGAGATGAGAAACTGAAGTCTCAGACAATCTAACTCTTTTTCTTAAATTTACTACTGTTCATTAACAATCGGGAGGATATGGAAACAGTCAGCGGCCGAGGGTGACCTTGTTGTCCTCTGTGCGCACTCGAACTAAGGCTCCTGAGTGAACATCTGCATCTCGCTTCTTTTGGGCGCTGAGACAGCTCACAATGAACAACTGCTGTCTCACGTGAAAGGAGAGACCTTCTTTACAGGCTGCAATTTAGACCAGTGTGTGAAAATGCCCGATACTCCCCGTAACGCTGCTCAGTTCCTAGTGTTTATCAACATTCAGTTCATGAACAAACAAAATAGACCGCACTTTCTGTCTAAAGCCAGTGAGTCAACATCTGCGTTTTACTTCTTTCTGGCGCTGATAAAGCTCACCATGCTGTCTCCAGTGAAAGGAGAGGAGAAATTAAATTTCAGCCACTTTAATATGAAAGTTTGTCAATTCTTAATCTTTTATCAACTTTCAGTTCATGAACAATCGGGAGGTATGGAAACGGTCAGCGGCACAGGGCTGAACTTATTCCCTTCTGTGGACTCACAGTGAGGCCGGTGTGTGAGCAATCCTCGTTTCTCACTGTGGACTCCCAGTGAATCCTGTGTCTGAAAGTCCCGTGTCTCCGCTTCTGCTCGCTCTTTAAGCTCAAGAGTGAACAAATGCTGTCTCCAGTGAAAGGAGATGAGAAACTGAAGTCTCAGACAATCTAACTTTTTTCTTATTTACACTGTTCATTAACAATCGGGAGGTATAGAAACAGTCAGCGGCCGAGGGTGACCTTGTTGTCCTCTGTGCGCACTCGAACTAAGGCTCCTGAGTCAACATCTGCATCTCGCTTCTCTGGGCGCTGAGACAGCTCACAATGAACAACTGCTGTCTCATGTGAAAGAAGACTCTTTACAGGTGCAATTTAGTCCAGTGTGTGAAATGCCGATACCCCCTACGCTGCTCAGTTCCTAGTGTTTATCACATTCAGTTCATGAACAAACAAAATAGACGAACTTTCTGTCTAAAGCAGTGAGTCAACATCTGCGTTTTACTTCTTTCTGGCGCTGATAAACTCACCATGTGTCTCCAGTGAAAGGAGAGGAGAAAATTAAATTTCAGCCACTTTAATATGAAAGTTTGTCAATTCTTAATCTTTTTCAACTTTCAGTTCATGAACAATCGGGAGGTATGGAAACAGTAAGCGGCACAGGGCTGAATTTATTCCCTTCTGTGGACTCACAGTGAGGCGGTGTGTGAGAATCCTCGTTTCTCACTGTGGACTCCAGTGAATCCTGTGTCTGAAAGTCACCGTGTCTCCGCTTCTGCTCGCTCTTTAAGCTCAGAGTGAACAAATGCTGTCTCCAGTGAAAGGAGATGAGAAACTGAAGTCTCACACAATCTAACTTTTTTCTTAATTTACACTGTTCATTAACAATCGGGGAGGTATGGAAACAGTCAGCGGCAGAGGGCTGAACTTATTCCCTTCTGTGGACTCACAGTGAGGCCGGTGTGTGAGAATCCTCGTTTCTCACTGTGGACTCCCAGTGAATCCCGTGTCTGAAAGTCCCCGTGTCTCCGCTTCTGCTCGCTCTTTAAGCTCAAAGTGAACAAATGCTGTCTCCAGTGAAAGGAGATGAGAAACTGAAGTCTCAGACAATCTAACTCTTTTTCTTAAATTATACTGTTCATTAACAATCGGGAGGTATGGAAACAGTCAGCGGTGCGCACTCGAACTAAGGCTCCTGAGTCAACATCTGCGTCTCGCTTCTTTTGGGCGCTGAGACAGCTCACAATGAACAACTGCTGTCTCACGTGAAAGGAGAGACCTTCTTTACAGGCTGCAATTTAGACCAGTGTGTGAAAATGCCCGATACTCCCCATAACGCTGCTCAGTTCCTAGTGTTTATCAACATTCAGTTCATGAACAAACAAAAAAGACAGCACTTTCTGTCTAAAGCCAGTGAGTCAACATCTGCGTTTTACTTCTTTCTGGCACTGATAAAGCTCACCATGCTGTCTCCAGTGAAAGGAGAGGAGAAAATTAAATTTCAGCCACTTTAATAAGAAAGTTTGTCAATTCTTAATCTTTTTCAACTTTCAGTTCATGAACAATCGGGATGTATGGAAACGGTCAGCGGCAGAGGGCTGAACATATTCCCTTCTGTGGACTCACAGTGAGGCCGTCTGTGAGAATCCTCGTTTCTCATTGTAGACTCACAGTGAGTCCCGTGTCTGAAAGTCCCCGTGTCTCCGCTTCTGCTCGCTCATGAAGCTCAGAATTAACAAATGCTGTCTCCAGTGAAAGGAGATGAGAAACTGAAGTCTTAGACAATCTAACTTTTTTCTTAATTTACACTGTTCATTAACAATCGGGAGGTATAGAAACAGTCAGCGGCCGAGGGTGACCTTGTTGTCCTCTGTGCGCACTCGAACTAAGGCTCCGGAGTCAACATCTGCATCTCGCTTCTTCTGGGCGCTGAGACAGCTCACATTGAACAACTGCTGTCTCATGTGAAAGGAAAGACTCTTTACAGGTTGCAATTTAGTCCAGTGTGTGAAAATGCCCGATACTCCCCGTAACGCTGCTCAATTCCTAGTGTTTATCAACATTCAGTTCATGAACAAACAAAATAGACCGCACTTTCTGTCTAAAGCCAGTGAGTCAACATCTGCGTTTTACTTCTTTCTGGCGCTGATAAAGCTCACCATGCTGTCTCCAGTGAAAGGAGAGGAGAAAATTAAATTTCAGCCACTTTAATATGAAAGTTTGTCATTCTTGATCTTTATCAACTTTCAGTTCATGAACAATCGGGGTGTATGGAAACGGTCAGCGGCAGAGGGCTGAATTTAAAATAGACAGCACTTTCTGTCTAAAGCCAGTGAGTTATCATCTGTGTTTTACTTCTTTCTGGCGCTGATAAACCTAACAATTAACAGCTGCTGTCTCATGTTAAAGGAGAGACCTTCTTTACAGGCTGTAATTTAGATCAGTGTGTGAAAATGTCCGATACTCCCCGTAACGCTGCTCAAATCCTAATGTTAGTCCCCTGTCTGAAAGTCCCCGCGTCTCCGCTTCTGCTCGCTCATTAAGCTCAGAGTGAACAAATCTGTCTCCAGTGAAAGGAGATGAGAAACTGAAGTCTCAGACAATCTAACTTTTTTCTTAATGTACACTGTTCATTAACAATCGGGAGGTATGGAAACAGTCAGCGGCACAGGGCTGAATTTATTCCCTTCTGTGGACTCACAGTGAGGCCGGTGTGTGAGAATCCTCGTTTCTCACTGTGGACTCCCAGTGAATCCTGTGTCTGAAAGTCACCGTGTCTCCGCTTCTGCTCGCTCTTTAAGCTCAGAGTGAACAAATGCTGTCTCCAGTGAAAGGAGATGAGAAACTGAAGTCTCACACAATCTAACTTTTTTCTTAATTTACACTGTTCATTAACAATCGGGAGGTATGGAAACAGTCAGCGGCAGAGGGCTGAACTTATTCCCTTCTGTGGACTCACAGTGAGGCCGGTGTGTGAGAATCCTCGTTTCTCACTGTGGACTCCCAGTGAATCCCGTGTCTGAAAGTCCCCGTGTCTCCGCTTCTGCTCGCTCTTTAAGCTCAAAGTGAACAAATGCTGTCTCCAGTGAAAGGAGATGAGAAACTGAAGTCTCAGACAATCTAACTCTTTTTCTTAAATTATACTGTTCATTAACAATCGGGAGGTATGGAAACAGTCAGCGGTGCGCACTCGAACTAAGGCTCCTGAGTCAACATCTGCGTCTCGCTTCTTTTGGGCGCTGAGACAGCTCACAATGAACAACTGCTGTCTCACGTGAAAGGAGAGACCTTCTTTACAGGCTGCAATTTAGACCAGTGTGTGAAAATGCCCGATACTCCCCATAACGCTGCTCAGTTCCTAGTGTTTATCAACATTCAGTTCATGAACAAACAAAAAAGACAGCACTTTCTGTCTAAAGCCAGTGAGTCAACATCTGCGTTTTACTTCTTTCTGGCACTGATAAAGCTCACCATGCTGTCTCCAGTGAAAGGAGAGGAGAAAATTAAATTTCAGCCACTTTAATAAGAAAGTTTGTCAATTCTTAATCTTTTTCAACTTTCAGTTCATGAACAATCGGGATGTATGGAAACGGTCAGCGGCACAGGGCTGAACTTATTCCCTTCTGTGGACTCACAGTGAGGCCGGCGTGTGAGAATCCTCGTTTCTCACTGTGGACTCCCAGTGAATCCCGTGTCTGAAAGTCCCCGTGTCTCCGCTTCTGCTCGCTCTTTAAGCTCAGAGTGAACAAATGCTGTCTCCAGTGAAAGGAGATGAGAAACTGAAGTCTCACACAATCTAACTTTTTTCTTAATTTACACTGTTCATTAACAATCGGGAGGTATAGAAACAGTCAGCGGCCGAGGGTGACCTTGTTGTCCTCTGTGCGCACTCGAACTAAGGCTCCGGAGTCAACATCTGCATCTCGCTTCTTCTGGGCGCTGAGACAGCTCACATTGAACAACTGCTGTCTCATGTGAAAGGAGAGACCTTCTTTACAGGCTGCAATTTAGTCGAGTGTGTGAAAATGCCCGATACTCCCCGTAACGCTGCTCAATTCCTAGTGTTTATCAACATTCAGTTCATGAACAAACTAAATAGAAAGTACTTTCTGTCTAAAGCCAGTGAGTCAACATCTGCGTTTGACTTCTTTCTGGCGCTGATAAACCTCACTATGCTGTCTCCAGTGAAAGGAGAGGAGAAAATTTCAGCCACTTTAATATGAAAGTTTGTCAATTCTTAATCTTTATCAACTTTCAGTTCATGAACAATCGGGATGTATGGAAACGGTCAGCGGCAGAGGGCTGAATTTATTCCCGTCTGTGGACTCACAGTGAGAAAATAGACAGCACTTTCTGTCTAAAGCCAGTGAGTTATCATCTGCGTTTTACTTCTTTCTGGCGCTGATAAACCTAACAATTAACAACTGCTGTCTCATGTTAAAGGAGAGACCTTCTTTACAGGCTGTAATTTAGATCAGTGTGTGAAAATGTCCGATACTCCCCGTAACGCTGCTCAAATCCTAATGTTAGTCCCCTGTCTGAAAGTCCCCGCGTCTCCGCTTCTGCTCGCTCATTAAGCTCAGAGTGAACAAATCTGTCTCCAGTGAAAGGAGATGAGAAACTGAAGTCTCAGACAATCTAACTTTTTTCTTAATTTACACTGTTCATTAACAATCGGGAGGTATGGAAACAGTCAGCGGCACAGGGCTGAACTTATTCCCTTCTGTGGACTCACAGTGAGGCCGGTGTGTGACAATCCTCGTTTCTCACTGTGGACTCCCAGTGAATCCCGTGTCTGAAAGTCCCCGTGTCTCCGCTTCTGCTCGCTCTTTAAGCTCAGAGTGAACAAATGCTGTCTCCAGTGAAAGGAGATGAGAAACTGAAGTCTCAGACAATCTTTTTTTCTTAAATTACACTGTTCATTAACAATCGGGAGGTATGGAAACAGTCAGCGGCCGAGGGTGACCTTGTTGTCCTCTGTGCGCACTCGAACTAAGGCTCCTGAGTGAACATCTGCATCTCGCTTCTTTTGGGCGCTGAGACAGCTCACAATGAACAACTGCTGTCTAACGTGAAAGGAGAGACTTTCTTTACAGGCTGCAATTTAGACCAGTGTGTGAAAATGCCCGATACTCCCCGTAACGCTGCTCAGTTCCTAGTGTTTATCAACATTCAGTTCATGAACAAACAAAGTAGACCGTACTTTCTGTCTAAAGCCAGTGAGTCAACATCTGCGTTTTACTTCTTTCTGGCGCTGATAAAGCTCACCATGCTGTCTCCAGTGAAAGGAGAGGAGAAAATTAAATTTCAGCCACTTTAATATGAAAGTTTGTCAATTCTTAATCTTTTTCAACTTTCAGTTCATGAACAATCGGGATGTATGGAAACGGTCAGCGGCACAGGGCTGAACTTATTCCCTTCTGTGGACTCACAGTGAGGCCGGTGTGTGACAATCCTCGTTTCTCACTGTGGACTCCCAGTGAATCCCGTGTCTGAAAGTCCCCGTGTCTCCGCTTCTGCTCGCTCTTTAAGCTCAAAGTGAACAAATGCTGTCTCCAGTGAAAGGAGATGAGAAACTGAAGTCTCAGACAATCTAACTTTTTTCTTAATTTACACTGTTCATTAACAATCGGGAGGTATGGAAACAGTAAGCGGCACAGGGCTGAATTTATTCCCTTCTGTGGACTCACAGTGAGGCCGGTGTGTGAGAATCCTCGTTTCTCACTGTGGACTCCCAGTGAATCCTGTGTCTGAAAGTCACCGTGTCTCCGCTTCTGCTCGCTCTTTAAGCTCAAAGTGAACAAATGCTGTCTCCAGTGAAAGGAGATGAGAAACTGAAGTCTCACACAATCTAACTTTTTTCTTAATTTACACTGTTCATTAACAATCGGGAGGTATGGAAACAGTCAGCGGCAGAGGGCTGAACTTATTCCCTTCTGTGGACTCACAGTGAGGCCGGTGTGTGAGAATCCTCGTTTCTCACTGTGGACTCCCAGTGAATCCCGTGTCTGAAAGTCCCCGTGTCTCCGCTTCTGCTCGCTCTTTAAGCTCAAAGTGAACAAATGCTGTCTCCAGTGAAAGGAGATGAGAAACTGAAGTCTCAGACAATCTAACTCTTTTTCTTAAATTATACTGTTCATTAACAATCGGGAGGTATGGAAACAGTCAGCGGTGCGCACTCGAACTAAGGCTCCTGAGTCAACATCTGCGTCTCGCTTCTTTTGGGCGCTGAGACAGCTCACAATGAACAACTGCTGTCTCACGTGAAAGGAGAGACCTTCTTTACAGGCTGCAATTTAGACCAGTGTGTGAAAATGCCCGATACTCCCCATAACGCTGCTCAGTTCCTAGTGTTTATCAACATTCAGTTCATGAACAAACAAAAAAGACAGCACTTTCTGTCTAAAGCCAGTGAGTCAACATCTGCGTTTTACTTCTTTCTGGCACTGATAAAGCTCACCATGCTGTCTCCAGTGAAAGGAGAGGAGAAAATTAAATTTCAGCCACTTTAATAAGAAAGTTTGTCAATTCTTAATCTTTTTCAACTTTCAGTTCATGAACAATCGGGATGTATGGAAACGGTCAGCGGCACAGGGCTGAACTTATTCCCTTCTGTGGACTCACAGTGAGGCCGGTGTGTGAGAATCCTCGTTTCTCACTGTGGACTCCCAGTGAATCCCGTGTCTGAAAGTCCCCGTGTCTCCGCTTCTGCTCGCTCTTTAAGCTCAGAGTGAACAAATGCTGTCTCCAGTGAAAGGAGATGAGAAACTAAAGTCTCACACAATCTAACTTTTTTCTTAATTTACACTGTTCATTAACAATCGGGAGGTATAGAAACAGTCAGCGGCCGAGGGTGACCTTGTTGTCCTCTGTGCGCACTCGAACTAAGGCTCCGGAGTCAACATCTGCATCTCGCTTCTTCTGGGCGCTGAGACAGCTCACATTGAACAACTGCTGTCTCATGTGAAAGGAAAGACTCTTTACAGGTTGCAATTTAGTCCAGTGTGTGAAAATGCCCGATACTCCCCGTAACGCTGCTCAATTCCTAGTGTTTATCAACATTCAGTTCATGAACAAACAAAATAGACCGCACTTTCTGTCTAAAGCCAGTGAGTCAACATCTGCGTTTTACTTCTTTCTGGCGCTGATAAAGCTCACCATGCTGTCTCCAGTGAAAGGAGAGGAGAAAATTAAATTTCAGCCACTTTAATATGAAAGTTTGTCATTCTTGATCTTTATCAACTTTCAGTTCATGAACAATCGGGATGTATGGAAACGGTCAGCGGCAGAGGGCTGAATTTAAAATAGACAGCACTTTCTGTCTAAAGCCAGTGAGTTATCATCTGCGTTTTACTTCTTTCTGGCGCTGATAAACCTAACAATTAACAACTGCTGTCTCATGTTAAAGGAGAGACCTTCTTTACAGGCTGTAATTTAGATCAGTGTGTGAAAATGTCCGATACTCCCCGTAACGCTGCTCAAATCCTAATGTTAGTCCCCTGTCTGAAAGTCCCCGCGTCTCCGCTTCTGCTCGCTCATTAAGCTCAGAGTGAACAAATCTGTCTCCAGTGAAAGGAGATGAGAAACTGAAGTCTCAGACAATCTAACTTTTTTCTTAATTTACACTGTTCATTAACAATCGGGAGGTATGGAAACAGTCAGCGGCACAGGGCTGAATTTATTCCCTTCTGTGGACTCACAGTGAGGCCGGTGTGTGAGAATCCTCGTTTCTCACTGTGGACTCCCAGTGAATCTGTGAAACTGATTCAGTTTCAACTCTCAGTGAAACTGAAAGTCCCCGTGTCTCTGCTTCTGCTCGCTCTTTAAGCTCAGAGTGAACAAATCTGTCTCCAGTGAAAGGAGATGAGAAACTGAAGTCTCAGACAATCTAACTTTTTTCTTAATTTACACTGTTCATTAACAATCGGGAGGTATGGAAACAGTCAGCGGCAGAGGGCTGAACTTATTCCCTTCTGTGGACTCACAGTGAGGCCGGTGTGTGAGAATCCTCGTTTCTCACTGTGGACTCCCAGTGAATCTGTGAAACTGATTCAGTTTCAACTCTCAGTGAAACTGAAAGTCCCCGTGTCTCCGCTTCTGCTCGCTCATTAAGCTCAGAGTGAACAAATGCTGTCTCCAGTGAAAGGAGGTGAGAAACTGAAGTCTCAGACAATCTAACTCTTTTTCTTAAATTATACTGTTCATTAACAATCGGGAGGTATGGAAACAGTCAGCGGCCGAGGGTGACCTTGTTGTCCTCTGTGCGCACTCGAACTAAGGCTCCTGAGTGAACATCTGCATCTCGCTTCTTTTGGGCGCTGAGACAGCTCACAATGAACAACTGCTGTCTCGTGTGAAAGGAGAGACCTTCTTTACAGGCTGCAATTTAGTCGAGTGTGTGAAAATGCCCGATACTCCCCGTAACGCTGCTCAGTTCCTAGTGTTTATCAACATTCAGTTCATGAACAAACAAAATAGACCGCACTTTCTGTCTAAAGCCAGTGAGTCAACATCTGCGTTTTACTTCTTTCTGGCGCTGATAAAGCTCACCATGCTGTCTCCAGTGAAAGGAGAGGAGAAAATTAAAATTCAGCCACTTTAATAAGAAAGTTTGTCAATTCTTAATCTTTATCAACTTTCAGTTCATGAACAATCGGGATGTATGGAAACGGTCAGCGGCACAGGGCTGAATTTATTCCCGTCTGTGGACCCACAGTGAGGCCGGTGTGTGAGAATCCGCGTTTCTCACTGTGGACTCCCAGTGAATCCCGTGTCTGAAAGTCCCCGTGTCTCCGCTTCTGCTCGCTCATTAAGCTCAGAGTGAACAAATGCTGTCTCCAGTGAAAGGAGATGAGAAACTGAAGTCTCAGCCCATCTTTTTTTCTTAAATTACACTGTTCATTTACAATCGGGAGGTATAGAAACAGTCAGCGGCCGATAGTGACCTTGCTGATAAACCTCACCATGCTGTCTCCAGTGAAAGGAGAGGAGAAAATTACATTTCAGCCACTTTAATATGAAAGTTTGTCATTCTTAATCTTTATCAACTTTCAGTTCATGAACAATCGGGATGTATGGAAACAGTCAGCGGCCGAGGGTGACCTTGTTGTCCTCTGTGCGCACTCGAACTAAGGCTCGTGAGTCAACATCTGCATCTCGCTTCTTTTGGGCGCTGAGACAGCTCAGAATGAACAACTGCTCTCTCATGTGAAAGGAAAGACTCTTTACAGGTTGCAATTTAGTCCAGTGTGTGAAAATGCCCGATACTCCCCGTAACGCTGCTCAATTCCTAGTGTTTATCAACATTCAGTTCATGAACAAACTAAATAGACCGCACTTTCTGTCTAAAGCCAGTGAGTCAACATCTGCGTTTGACTTCTTTCTGGCGCTGATAAAGCTCACCATGCTGTCTCCAGTGAAAGGAGAGGAGAAAATAGAGAAAATTAAATTTCAGCCACTTTAATATGAAAGTTTGTCAATTCTTAATCTTTATCAACTTTCAGTTCATGAACAATCGGGATGTATGGAAACGGTCAGCGGCACAGGGCTGAATTTATTCCCGTCTGTGGACCCACAGTGAGGCCGGTGTGTGAGAATCCTCGTTTCTCACTGTGGACTCCCAGTGAATCCCGTGTCTCCGCTTCTGCTCACTCTTTAAGCTCAGAGTGAACAAATGCTGTCTCCAGTGAAAGGAGATGAGAAACTGAAGTCTCAGCCCATCTTTTTTTCTTAAATTACACTGTTCATTTACAATCGGGAGGTATAGAAACAGTCAGCGGCCGATAGTGACCTTGTTGTCCTCTGTGCGCACTCGAACTAAGGCTCGTGAGTCAACATCTGCATCTCGCTTCTTTTGGGCGCTGAGACAGCTCACAATGAACAACTGCTGTCTCATGTGAAAGGAAAGACCTTCTTTACAGGCTGCAATTTAGTCCAGTGTGTGAAAATGCCCGATACTCCCCGTAACGCTGCTCAAATCCTAGTGTTTATCAACATTCAGTTCATGAACAAACTAAATAGACAGCACTTTCTGTCTAAAGCCAGTGAGTCAACATCTGCGTTTTACTTCTTTCTGGCGCTGATAAACCTCACCATGCTGTCTCCAGTGAAAGGAGAGGAGAAAATTACATTTCAGCCACTTTAATATGAAAGTTTGTCATTCTTAATCTTTATCAACTTTCAGTTCATGAACAATCGGGATGTATGGAAACAGTCAGCGGCCGAGGGTGACCTTGTTGTCCTCTGTGCGCACTCGAACTAAGGCTCGTGAGTCAACATCTGCATCTCGCTTCTTTTGGGCGCTGAGACAGCTCAGAATGAACAACTGCTCTCTCATGTGAAAGGAAAGACTCTTTACAGGTTGCAATTTAGTCCAGTGTGTGAAAATGCCCGATACTCCCCGTAACGCTGCTCAATTCCTAGTGTTTATCAACATTCAGTTCATGAACAAACTAAATAGACCGCACTTTCTGTCTAAAGCCAGTGAGTCAACATCTGCGTTTGACTTCTTTCTGGCGCTGATAAAGCTCACCATGCTGTCTCCAGTGAAAGGAGAGGAGAAAATAGAGAAAATTAAATTTCAGCCACTTTAATATGAAAGTTTGTCAATTCTTAATCTTTATCAACTTTCAGTTCATGAACAATCGGGATGTATGGAAACGGTCAGCGGCACAGGGCTGAATTTATTCCCGTCTGTGGACCCACAGTGAGGCCGGTGTGTGAGAATCCTCGTTTCTCACTGTGGACTCCCAGTGAATCCCGTGTCTCCGCTTCTGCTCACTCTTTAAGCTCAGAGTGAACAAATGCTGTCTCCAGTGAAAGGAGATGAGAAACTGAAGTCTCAGCCAATCTTTTTTTCTTAAATTACACTGTTCATTAACAATCGGGAGGTATGGAAACAGTCAGCGGTGCGCACTCGAACTAAGGCTCCTGAGTCAACATCTGCGTCTCGCTTCTTTTGGGCGCTGAGACAGCTCAGAATGAACAACTGCTGTCTCATGTGAAAGGAGAGACCTTCTTTACAGGCTGCAATTTAGTCGAGTGTGTGAAAATGCCCGATACTCCCCGTAACGCTGCTCAATTCCTAGTGTTTATCAACATTCAGTTCATGAACAAACTAAATAGACAGTACTTTCTGTCTAAAGCCAGTGAGTCAACATCTGCGTTTGACTTCTTTCTGGCGCTGATAAACCTCACTATGCTGTCTCCAGTGAAAGGAGAGGAGAAAATTTCAGCCACTTTAATATGAAAGTTTGTCAATTCTTAATCTTTATCAACTTTCAGTTCATGAACAATCGGGATGTATGGAAACGGTCAGCGGCAGAGGGCTGAATTTATTCCCGTCTGTGGACTCACAGTGAGAAAATAGACAGCACTTTCTGTCTAAAGCCAGTGAGTTATCATCTGCGTTTTACTTCTTTCTGGCGCTGATAAACCTAACAATTAACAACTGCTGTCTCATGTTAAATGAGAGACCTTCTTTACAGGCTGTAATTTAGATCAGTGTGTGAAAATGTCCGACACTCCCCGTAACGCTGCTCAAATCCTAATGTTAGTCCCCTGTCTGAAAGTCCCCGCGTCTCCGCTTCTGCTCGCTCATTAAGCTCAGAGTGAACAAATCTGTCTCCAGTGAAAGGAGATGAGAAACTGAAGTCTCAGACAATCTAACTTTTTTCTTAATTTACACTGTTCATTAACAATCGGGAGGTATGGAAACAGTCAGCGGCACAGGGCTGAATTTATTCCCTTCTGTGGACTCACAGTGAGGCCGGTGTGTGACAATCCTCGTTTCTCACTGTGGACTCCCAGTGAATCCCGTGTCTGAAAGTCCCCGTGTCTCCGCTTCTGCTCGCTCTTTAAGCTCAGAGTGAACAAATGCTGTCTCCAGTGAAAGGAGGTGAGAAACTGAAGTCTCAGACAATCTAACTCTTTTTCTTAAATTATACTGTTCATTAACAATCGGGAGGTATGGAAACAGTCAGCGGCCGAGGGTGACCTTGTTGTCCTCTGTGCGCACTCGAACTAAGGCTCCTGAGTGAACATCTGCATCTCGCTTCTTTTGTGCGCTGAGACAGCTCACAATGAACAACTGCTGTCTCACGTGAAAGGAGAGACCTTCTTTACAGGCTGCAATTTAGACCAGTGTGTGAAAATGCCCGATACTCCCCATAACGCTACTCAGTTCCTAGTGTTTATCAACATTCAGTTCATGAACAAACAAAATAGACCGCACTTTCTGTCTAAAGCCAGTGAGTCAACATCTGCGTTTTACTTCTTTCTGGCGCTGATAAAGCTCACCATGCTGTCTCCAGTGAAAGGAGAGGAGAAAATTAAATTTCAGCCACTTTAATATGAAAGTTTGTCAATTCTTAATCTTTTTCAACTTTCAGTTCATGAACAATCGGGATGTATGGAAACGGTCAGCGGCACAGGGCTGAACTTATTCCCTTCTGTGGACTCACAGTGAGGCCGGTGTGTGAGAATCCTCGTTTCTCACTGTGGACTCCCAGTGAATCCCGTGTCTGAAAGTCCCCGTGTCTCCGCTTCTGCTCGCTCTTTAAGCTCAAAGTGAACAAATGCTGTCTCCAGTGAAAGGAGATGAGAAACTGAAGTCTCAGACAATCTAACTTTTTTCTTATTTTACACTGTTCATTAACAATCGGGAGGTATAGAAACAGTCAGCGGCCGAGGGTGACCTTGTTGTCCTCTGTGCGCACTCGAACTAAGGCTCCTGAGTCAACATCTGCATCTCGCTTCTTCTGGGCGCTGAGACAGCTCACATTGAACAACTGCTGTCTCATGTGAAAGGAAAGACTCTTTACAGGTTGCAATTTAGTCCAGTGTGTGAAAATGCCCGATACTCCCCGTAACGCTGCTCAATTCCTAGTGTTTATCAACATTCAGTTCATGAACAAACAAAATAGACCGCACTTTCTGTCTAAAGCCAGTGAGTCAACATCTGCGTTTTACTTCTTTCTGGCGCTGATAAAGCTCACCATGCTGTCTCCAGTGAAAGGAGAGGAGAAAATTAAATTTCAGCCACTTTAATATGAAAGTTTGTCATTCTTGATCTTTATCAACTTTCAGTTCATGAACAATCGGGATGTATGGAAACGGTCAGCGGCAGAGGGCTGAATTTAAAATAGACAGCACTTTCTGTCTAAAGCCAGTGAGTTATCATCTGCGTTTTACTTCTTTCTGGCGCTGATAAACCTAACAATTAACAACTGCTGTCTCATGTTAAAGGAGAGACCTTCTTTACAGGCTGTACTTTAGATCAGTGTGTGAAAATGTCCGATACTCCCCGTAACGCTGCTCAAATCCTAATGTTAGTCCCCTGTCTGAAAGTCCCCGCGTCTCCGCTTCTGCTCGCTCATTAAGCTCAGAGTGAACAAATCTGTCTCCAGTGAAAGGAGATGAGAAACTGAAGTCTCAGACAATCTAACTTATTTCTTAATTTACACTGTTCATTAACAATCGGGAGGTATGGAAACAGTCAGCGGCACAGGGCTGAATTTATTCCCTTCTGTGGACTCACAGTGAGGCCGGTGTGTGACAATCCTCGTTTCTCACTGTGGACTCCCAGTGAATCCCGTGTCTGAAAGTCCCCGTGTCTCCGCTTCTGCTCGCTCTTTAAGCTCAGAGTGAACAAATGCTGTCTCCAGTGAAAGGAGATGAGAAACTGAAGTCTCAGACAATCTAACTCTTTTTCTTAAATTATACTGTTCATTAACAATCGGGAGGTATGGAAACAGTCAGCGGCCGAGGGTGACCTTGTTGTCCTCTGTGCGCACTCGAACTAAGGCTCCTGAGTGAACATCTGCATCTCGCTTCTTTTGGGCGCTGAGACAGCTCACAATGAACAACTGCTGTCTAACGTGAAAGGAGAGACCTTCTTTACAGGCTGCAATTTAGACCAGTGTGTGAAAATGCCCGATACTCCCCATAACGCTGCTCAGTTCCTAGTGTTTATCAACATTCAGTTCATGAACAAACAAAATAGACCGCACTTTCTGTCTAAAGCCAGTGAGTCAACATCTGCGTTTTACTTCTTTCTGGCGCTGACAAAGCTCACCATGCTGTCTCCAGTGAAAGGAGAGGAGAAAATTAAATTTCAGCCACTTTAATATGAAAGTTTGTCAATTCTTAATCTTTTTCAACTTTCAGTTCATGAACAATCGGGATGTATGGAAACGGTCAGCGGCACAGGGCTGAACTTATTCCCTTCTGTGGACTCACAGTGAGGCCGGTGTGTGAGAATCCTCGTTTCTCACTGTGGACTCCCAGTGAATCTGTGAAACTGATTCAGTTTCAACTCTCAGTGAAACTGAAAGTCCCCGTGTCTCTGCTTCTGCTCGCTCTTTAAGCTCAGAGTGAACAAATCTGTCTCCAGTGAAAGGAGATGAGAAACTGAAGTCTCAGACAATCTAACTTATTTCTTAATTTACACTGTTCATTAACAATCGGGAGGTATGGAAACAGTCAGCGGCACAGGGCTAAATTTATTCCCTTCTGTGGACTCACAGTGAGGCCGGTGTGTGACAATCCTCGTTTCTCACTGTGGACTCCCAGTGAATCCCGTGTCTGAAAGTCCCCGTGTCTCCGCTTCTGCTCGCTCTTTAAGCTCAGAGTGAACAAATGCTGTCTCCAGTGAAAGGAGGTGAGAAACTGAAGTCTCAGACAATCTAACTCTTTTTCTTAAATTATACTGTTCATTAACAATCGGGAGGTATGGAAACAGTCAGCGGCACAGGGCTAAATTTATTCCCTTCTGTGGACTCACAGTGAGGCCGGTGTGTGACAATCCTCGTTTCTCACTGTGGACTCCCAGTGAATCCCGTGTCTCCGCTTCTGCTCACTCTTTAAGCTCAGAGTGAACAAATGCTGTCTCCAGTGAAAGGAGATGAGAAACTGAAGTCTCAGCCAATCTTTTTTTCTTAAATTACACTGTTCATTAACAATCGGGAGGTATGGAAACAGTCAGCGGTGCGCACTCGAACTAAGGCTCCTGAGTCAACATCTGCGTCTCGCTTCTTTTGGGCGCTGAGACAGCTCACAATGAACAACTGCTGTCTCATGTGAAAGGAGAGACCTTCTTTACAGGCTGCAATTTAGTCGAGTGTGTGAAAATGCCCGATACTCCCCGTAACGCTGCTCAATTCCTAGTGTTTATCAACATTCAGTTCATGAACAAACTAAATAGAAAGTACTTTCTGTCTTAAGCCAGTGAGTCAACATCTGCGTTTGACTTCTTTCTGGCGCTGATAAACCTCACTATGCTGTCTCCAGTGAAAGGAGAGGAGAAAATTTCAGCCACTTTAATATGAAAGTTTGTCAATTCTTAATCTTTATCAACTTTCAGTTCATGAACAATCGGGATGTATGGAAACGGTCAGCGGCAGAGGGCTGAATTTATTCCCGTCTGTGGACTCACAGTGAGAAAATAGACAGCACTTTCTGTCTAAAGCCAGTGAGTTATCATCTGCGTTTTACTTCTTTCTGGCGCTGATAAACCTAACAATTAACAACTGCTGTCTCATGTTAAAGGAGAGACCTTCTTTACAGGCTGTACTTTAGATCAGTGTGTGAAAATGTCCGATACTCCCCGTAACGCTGCTCAAATCCTAATGTTAGTCCCCTGTCTGAAAGTCCCCGCGTCTCCGCTTCTGCTCGCTCATTAAGCTCAGAGTGAACAAATCTGTCTCCAGTGAAAGGAGATGAGAAACTGAAGTCTCAGACAATCTAACTTATTTCTTAATTTACACTGTTCATTAACAATCGGGAGGTATGGAAACAGTCAGCGGCACAGGGCTGAATTTATTCCCTTCTGTGGACTCACAGTGAGGCCGGTGTGTGACAATCCTCGTTTCTCACTGTGGACTCCCAGTGAATCCCGTGTCTGAAAGTCCCCGTGTCTCCGCTTCTGCTCGCTCTTTAAGCTCAGAGTGAACAAATGCTGTCTCCAGTGAAAGGAGATGAGAAACTGAAGTCTCAGACAATCTAACTTTTTCTTAAATTATACTGTTCATTAACAATCGGGAGGTATGGAAACAGTCAGCGGCCGAGGGTGACCTTGTTGTCCTCTGTGCGCACTCGAACTAAGGCTCCTGAGTGAACATCTGCATCTCGCTTCTTTTGGGCGCTGAGACAGCTCACAATGAACAACTGCTGTCTCACGTGAAAGGAGAGACCTTCTTTACAGGCTGCAATTTAGACCAGTGTGTGAAAATGCCCGATACTCCCCATAACGCTGCTCAGTTCCTAGTGTTTATCAACATTCAGTTCATGAACAAACAAAATAGACCGCACTTTCTGTCTAAAGCCAGTGAGTCAACATCTGCGTTTTACTTCTTTCTGGCGCTGATAAAGCTCACCATGCTGTCTCCAGTGAAAGGAGAGGAGAAAATTAAATTTCAGCCACTTTAATATGAAAGTTTGTCAATTCTTAATCTTTTTCAACTTTCAGTTCATGAACAATCGGGATGTATGGAAACGGTCAGCGGCACAGGGCTGAACTTATTCCCTTCTGTGGACTCACAGTGAGGCCGGTGTGTGAGAATCCTCGTTTCTCACTGTGGACTCCCAGTGAATCTGTGAAACTGATTCAGTTTCAACTCTCAGTGAAACTGAAAGTCCCCGTGTCTCTGCTTCTGCTCGCTCTTTAAGCTCAGAGTGAACAAATCTGTCTCCAGTGAAAGGAGATGAGAAACTGAAGTCTCAGACAATCTAACTTTTTTCTTAATTTACACTGTTCATTAACAATCGGGAGGTATGGAAACAGTCAGCGGCACAGGGCTGAATTTATTCCCTTCTGTGGACTCACAGTGAGGCCGGTGTGTGACAATCCTCGTTTCTCACTGTGGACTCCCAGTGAATCCCGTGTCTGAAAGTCCCCGTGTCTCCGCTTCTGCTCGCTCTTTAAGCTCAGAGTGAACAAATGCTGTCTCCAGTGAAAGGAGGTGAGAAACTGAAGTCTCAGACAATCTAACTCTTTTTCTTAAATTATACTGTTCATTAACAATCGGGAGGTATGGAAACAGTCAGCGGCCGAGGGTGACCTTGTTGTCCTCTGTGCGCACTCGAACTAAGGCTCCTGAGTGAACATCTGCATCTCGCTTCTTTTGGGCGCTGAGACAGCTCACAATGAACAACTGCTGTCTCACGTGAAAGGAGAGACCTTCTTTACAGGCTGCAATTTAGACCAGTGTGTGAAAATGCCCGATACTCCCCATAACGCTGCTCAGTTCCTAGTGTTTATCAACATTCAGTTCATGAACAAACAAAATAGACCGCACTTTCTGTCTAAAGCCAGTGAGTCAACATCTGCGTTTTACTTCTTTCTGGCGCTGATAAAGCTCACCATGCTGTCTCCAGTGAAAGGAGAGGAGAAAATAGAGAAAATTAAATTTCAGCCACTTTAATATGAAAGTTTGTCAATTCTTAATCTTTTTCAACTTTCAGTTCATGAACAATCGGGATGTATGGAAACGGTCAGCGGCACAGGGCTGAACTTATTCCCTTCTGTGGACTCACAGTGAGGCCGGTGTGTGAGAATCCTCGTTTCTCACTGTGGACTCCCAGTGAATCTGTGAAACTGATTCAGTTTCAACTCTCAGTGAAACTGAAAGTCCCCGTGTCTCTGCTTCTGCTCGCTCTTTAAGCTCAGAGTGAACAAATCTGTCTCCAGTGAAAGGAGATGAGAAACTGAAGTCTCAGACAATCTAACTTTTTTCTTAATTTACACTGTTCATTAACAATCGGGAGGTATGGAAACAGTCAGCGGCAGAGGGCTGAACTTATTCCCTTCTGTGGACTCACAGTGAGGCCGGTGTGTGAGAATCCTCGTTTCTCACTGTGGACTCCCAGTGAATCCCGTGTCTGAAAGTCCCCGCGTCTCCGCTTCTGCTCGCTCATTAAGCTCAGAGTGAACAAATGCTGTCTCCAGTGAAAGGAGGTGAGAAACTGAAGTCTCAGACAATCTAACTCTTTTTCTTAAATTATACTGTTCATTAACAATCGGGAGGTATGGAAACAGTCAGCGGCCGAGGGTGACCTTGTTGTCCTCTGTGCGCACTCGAACTAAGGCTCGTGAGTCAACATCTGCATCTCGCTTCTTTTGGGCGCTGAGACAGCTCACAATGAACAACTGCTGTCTCACGTGAAAGGAGAGACCTTCTTTACAGGCTGCAATTTAGACCAGTGTGTGAAAATGCCCGATACTCCCCATAACGCTGCTCAGTTCCTAGTGTTTATCAACATTCAGTTCATGAACAAACTAAATAGACCGCACTTTCTGTCTAAAGCCAGTGAGTCAACATCTGCGTTTTACTTCTTTCTGGCGCTGATAAAGCTCACCATGCTGTCTCCAGTGAAAGGAGAGGAGAAAATTAAATTTCAGCCACTTTAATATGAAAGTTTGTCAATTCTTAATCTTTTTCAACTTTCAGTTCATGAACAATCGGGATGTATGGAAACGGTCAGCGGCACAGGGCTGAACTTATTCCTTCTGTGGACTCACAGTGAGGCCGGTGTGTGAGAATCCTCGTTTCTCACTGTGGACTCCCAGTGAATCTGTGAAACTGATTCAGTTTCAACTCTCAGTGAAACTGAAAGTCCCCGTGTCTCTGCTTCTGCTCGCTCTTTAAGCTCAGAGTGAACAAATCTGTCTCCAGTGAAAGGAGATGAGAAACTGAAGTCTCAGACAATCTAACTTTTTTCTTAATTTACACTGTTCATTAACAATCGGGAGGTATGGAAACAGTCAGCGGCAGAGGGCTGAACTTATTCCCTTCTGTGGACTCACAGTGAGGCCGGTGTGTGAGAATCCTCGTTTCTCACTGTGGACTCCCAGTGAATCCCGTGTCTGAAAGTCCCCGCGTCTCCGCTTCTGCTCGCTCATTAAGCTCAGAGTGAACAAATGCTGTCTCCAGTGAAAGGAGGTGAGAAACTGAAGTCTCAGACAATCTAACTCTTTTTCTTAAATTATACTGTTCATTAACAATCGGGAGGTATGGAAACAGTCAGCGGCCGAGGGTGACCTTGTTGTCCTCTGTGCGCACTCGAACTAAGGCTCGTGAGTCAACATCTGCATCTCGCTTCTTTTGGGCGCTGAGACAGCTCACAATGAACAACTGCTGTCTCACGTGAAAGGAGAGACCTTCTTTACAGGCTGCAATTTAGACCAGTGTGTGAAAATGCCCGATACTCCCCATAACGCTGCTCAGTTCCTAGTGTTTATCAACATTCAGTTCATGAACAAACAAAATAGACCGCACTTTCTGTCTAAAGCCAGTGAGTCAACATCTGCGTTTTACTTCTTTCTGGCGCTGATAAAGCTCACCATGCTGTCTCCAGTGAAAGGAGAGGAGAAAATTAAAATTCAGCCACTTTAATAAGAAAGTTTGTCAATTCTTAATCTTTATCAACTTTCAGTTCATGAACAATCGGGATGTATGGAAACGGTCAGCGGCACAGGGCTGAATTTATTCCCGTCTGTGGACCCACAGTGAGGCCGGTGTGTGAGAATCCGCGTTTCTCACTGTGGACTCCCAGTGAATCCCGTGTCTGAAAGTCCCCGTGTCTCCGCTTCTGCTCGCTCATTAAGCTCAGAGTGAACAAATGCTGTCTCCAGTGAAAGGAGATGAGAAACTGAAGTCTCAGCCCATCTTTTTTTCTTAAATTACACTGTTCATTTACAATCGGGAGGTATGGAAACAGTCAGCGGCCGATAGTGACCTTGTTGTCCTCTGTGCGCACTCGAACTAAGGCTCGTGAGTCAACATCTGCATCTCGCTTCTTTTGGGCGCTGAGACAGCTCACAATGAACAACTGCTGTCTCATGTGAAAGGAAAGACCTTCTTTACAGGCTGCAATTTAGTCCAGTGTGTGAAAATGCCCGATACTCCCCGTAACGCTGCTCAAATCCTAGTGTTTATCAACATTCAGTTCATGAACAAACTAAATAGACAGCACTTTCTGTCTAAAGCCAGTGAGTCAACATCTGCGTTTTACTTCTTTCTGGCGCTGATAAACCTCACCATGCTGTCTCCAGTGAAAGGAGAGGAGAAAATTACATTTCAGCCACTTTAATATGAAAGTTTGTCATTCTTAATCTTTATCAACTTTCAGTTCATGAACAATCGGGATGTATGGAAACAGTCAGCGGCCGAGGGTGACCTTGTTGTCCTCTGTGCGCACTCGAACTAAGGCTCGTGAGTCAACATCTGCATCTCGCTTCTTTTGGGCGCTGAGACAGCTCAGAATGAACAACTGCTCTCTCATGTGAAAGGAAAGACTCTTTACAGGTTGCAATTTAGTCCAGTGTGTGAAAATGCCCGATACTCCCCGTAACGCTGCTCAATTCCTAGTGTTTATCAACATTCAGTTCATGAACAAACTAAATAGACCGCACTTTCTGTCTAAAGCCAGTGAGTCAACATCTGCGTTTGACTTCTTTCTGGCGCTGATAAAGCTCACCATGCTGTCTCCAGTGAAAGGAGAGGAGAAAATAGAGAAAATTAAATTTCAGCACTTTAATATGAAAGTTTGTCAATTCTTAATCTTTATCAACTTTCAGTTCATGAACAATCGGGATGTATGGAAACGGTCAGCGGCACAGGGCTGAATTTATTCCCGTCTGTGGACCCACAGTGAGGCCGGTGTGTGAGAATCCTCGTTTCTCACTGTGGACTCCCAGTGAATCCCGTGTCTCCGCTTCTGCTCACTCTTTAAGCTCAGAGTGAACAAATGCTGTCTCCAGTGAAAGGAGATGAGAAACTGAAGTCTCAGCCAATCTTTTTTTCTTAAATTACACTGTTCATTAACAATCGGGAGGTATGGAAACAGTCAGCGGTGCGCACTCGAACTAAGGCTCCTGAGTCAACATCTGCGTCTCGCTTCTTTTGGGCGCTGAGACAGCTCAGAATGAACAACTGCTGTCTCATGTGAAAGGAGAGACCTTCTTTACAGGCTGCAATTTTAGTCGAGTGTGTGAAAATGCCCCGATACTCCCCGTAACGCTGCTCAATTCCTAGTGTTTATCAACATTCAGTTCATGAACAAACTAAATAGACAGTACTTTCTGTCTAAAGCCAGTGAGTCAACATCTGCGTTTGACTTCTTTCTGGCGCTGATAAACCTCACTATGCTGTCTCCAGTGAAAGGAGAGGAGAAAATTTCAGCCACTTTAATATGAAAGTTTGTCAATTTCTTAATCTTTATCAACTTTCAGTTCATGAACAATCGGGATGTATGGAAACGGTCAGCGGCAGAGGGCTGAATTTATTCCCGTCTGTGGACTCACAGTGAGAAAATAGACAGCACTTTCTGTCTAAAGCCAGTGAGTTATCATCTGCGTTTTACTTCTTTCTGGCGCTGATAAACCTAACAATTAACAACTGCTGTCTCATGTTAAATGAGAGACCTTCTTTACAGGCTGTAATTTAGATCAGTGTGTGAAAATGTCCGACACTCCCCGTAACGCTGCTCAAATCCTAATGTTAGTCCCCTGTCTGAAAGTCCCCGCGTCTCCGCTTCTGCTCGCTCATTAAGCTCAGAGTGAACAAATCTGTCTCCAGTGAAAGGAGATGAGAAACTGAAGTCTCAGACAATCTAACTTTTTTCTTAATTTACACTGTTCATTAACAATCGGGAGGTATGGAAACAGTCAGCGGCACAGGGCTGAATTTATTCCCTTCTGTGGACTCACAGTGAGGCCGGTGTGTGACAATCCTCGTTTCTCACTGTGGACTCCCAGTGAATCCCGTGTCTGAAAGTCCCGTGTCTCCGCTTCTGCTCGCTCTTTAAGCTCAGAGTGAACAAATGCTGTCTCCAGTGAAAGGAGGTGAGAAACTGAAGTCTCAGACAATCTAACTCTTTTTCTTAAATTATACTGTTCATTAACAATCGGGAGGTATGGAAACAGTCAGCGGCCGAGGGTGACCTTGTTGTCCTCTGTGCGCACTCGAACTAAGGCTCCTGAGTGAACATCTGCATCTCGCTTCTTTTGTGCGCTGAGACAGCTCACAATGAACAACTGCTGTCTCACGTGAAAGGAGAGACCTTCTTTACAGGCTGCAATTTAGACCAGTGTGTGAAAATGCCCGATACTCCCCATAACGCTACTCAGTTCCTAGTGTTTATCAACATTCAGTTCATGAACAAACAAAATAGACCGCACTTTCTGTCTAAAGCCAGTGAGTCAACATCTGCGTTTTACTTCTTTCTGGCGCTGATAAAGCTCACCATGCTGTCTCCAGTGAAAGGAGAGGATAAAATTAAATTTCAGCCACTTTAATATGAAAGTTTGTCAATTCTTAATCTTTTTCAACTTTCAGTTCATGAACAATCGGGATGTATGGAAACGGTCAGCGGCACAGGGCTGAACTTATTCCCTTCTGTGGACTCACAGTGAGGCCGGTGTGTGAGAATCCTCGTTTCTCACTGTGGACTCCCAGTGAATCTGTGAAACTGATTCAGTTTCAACTCTCAGTGAAACTGAAAGTCCCCGTGTCTCTGCTTCTGCTCGCTCTTTAAGCTCAGAGTGAACAAATCTGTCTCCAGTGAAAGGAGATGAGAAACTGAAGTCTCAGACAATCTAACTTTTTTCTTAATTTACACTGTTCATTAACAATCGGGAGGTATGGAAACAGTCAGCGGCAGAGGGCTGAACTTATTCCCTTCTGTGGACTCACAGTGAGGCCGGTGTGTGACAATCCTCGTTTCTCACTGTGGACTCCCAGTGAATCCCGTGTCTCCGCTTCTGCTCACTCTTTAAGCTCAGAGTGAACAAATGCTGTCTCCAGTGAAAGGAGATGAGAAACTGAAGTCTCAGCCAATCTTTTTTTCTTAAATTACACTGTTCATTAACAATCGGGAGGTATGGAAACAGTCAACAAGGTATGGAAACAGTCAGCGGTCGAGTGTGACCTTGTTGTCCTCTGTGCGCACTCGAACTAAGGCTCCTGAGTCAACATCTGCATCTCGCTTCTTTTGCGCTGAAGACAGCTCACCATGCTGTCTCCAGTGAAAAGAGCAGAGAAAATAGAGAAGATTAAATTTCAGCCACTTTAATATGAAAGTTTGTCAATTCTTAATCTTTATCAACTTTCAGTTCATTAACAATCGGGAGGTATGGAAAACAGTCAGCGGCCGAGGGTGACCTTGTTGTCCTCTGTGCGCACTCGAACTAAAGCTCGTGATTCAACATCTGCATCTCGCTTCTTTTGGGCGCTGAGACAGCTCAGAATGAACAACTGCTGTCTCATGTGAAAGGAGAGACCTTTCTTTACAGGTTGCAATTTAGTCCAGTGTGTGAAAATGCCCGATACTCCCCGTAACGCTGCTCAATTCCTAGTGTTTATCAGCATTCAGTTCATGAACAAACAAAATAGACCGCACTTTCTGTCTAAAGCCAGTGAGTCTGCGTTTTTCTTCTTTCTGGCGCTGATAAACCTAACAATTAACAACTGCTGTCTCATGTTAAAGGAGAGACCTTCTTTACAGGCTGTAATTTAGATCAGTGTGTGAAAATGTCCGATACTCCCCGTAACGCTGCTCAAATCCTAATGTTAGTCCCCTGTCTGAAAGTCCCCGTGTCTCCGCTTCTGCTCGCTCATTAAGCTCAGAATTAACAAATGCTGTCTCCAGTGAAAGGAGGTGAGAAACTGAAGTCTCAGACAATCTAACTTTTTTTCTTAAATTACACTGTTCATTAACAATCGGGAGGTATGGAAACAGTCAACAAGGTATGGAAACAGTCAGCGGCCGAGGGTGACTTTGTTGTCCTCTGTACGCACTCGAACTAAGGCTCGTGAGTCAACATCTGCGTCTTGCTTCTTTTGGGCGCTGAGACAGCTTAGAATGAACAACTGCTGTCTCATGTGAAAGGAGAGACCTTATTTACAGGCTTCAATATAGACCAATGTGCCCGATACTCCCCGTAACGCTGCTCAGTTTCTAATGTTTATCAACATTCAGTTCACTGTATGAGAGTGAAACCAGGTCGATCCATACTGGAGTCTGAGATGTTTTGATTCAGCCATGTTTCAGTAAAACACAGGAGGCTGCACTCACGGTATACTTTCTGAATCTTCACCAATATCTCCAGTTCATCACTTTTGTGGGGTAGAGAGCTCACATTTCTCTATTATTACCTCATCAATAACTCATCACTATCATATTACTCTGCCTATAACTTATTTACTGAGGCTGCGTGGTTACCTATTGTAACCCCCTTCAAAGGCCAGCGTTGTCACAGAACAAAAAAAACCAAGTGATATGTAAGGACTTCATATTATATTATTTGTGTGGCATAGCACGTAGGCCACCATCACATCCAAGCCACATTAATGTGTTTGTCTTTTCCTGGAGGCTCTTCTGCCTGCCAAAGTGGGGATCATCAAGTGTCAAAGTGGCTTAATGTGAAGTCTCTTGCTGCCATCTAGTGGCCCTGGCATGAAAACACATTTCAACTTCCTCCTCTCAAAAATGACTGCTCTGAAGACATCAGCAAGATATGACTGCCAGTGCTTTGTATAGGTCATGTAAACAAGATGTTTTCTTTATCATTTATGCAGAGTATTATTATTGCCCTTGAATATTTAAACAATGTTGAATGACAGTAGCCACAGTTATACTTGTGATTACTGTAACAGTAAAAAACACAATCCAAACTATATGTTTTTAA
>NW_026116048.1:0-9863 GCF_001640805.2 Lates calcarifer
ATTGTCCAATTCTAATTTTCATGAACTGTAGGGATGGATGGAAACAGTCCGTGACCGAGGGGAAACATTTTCCCGTCTGTGACTCACAGTGATTCCCGCGTCTGAAAGTCCTCCTGTCTCGGCTTCTGCTCGCTCACTAAGCTCAGAATGAAAAACTGCTGTCTAGTGAATGGAGAGGAGAAAGTAAAATCTCAGCCAATTTAATAAAAGTGTTTGTCAAATTCTAATGTTCATCAACAATCTGGGTGTATGAAAGTGGCCGAGGGAGATCTTTTTCCCTTCTGTGGACTCACACTGAGTATGGTATCTGAAAGTCTTCGTGTATCCGCTTCTGCTCTCTCATTAAGCTCACAATTAACGACTGCTGTCTCATGTGAAAGGAGAGACCTTCTTTAGAGGCTGCATTTCAGACCAGTGTGTGAAAAAGCCCGAAAATCCACGTATCGCTGCTCAATATCTAATGTTTATCAACTTTCATTTCATGAATAAACAAATAGACAGCAGTCTGAGGCCAGTGAGTCAACATCTGCGTTTTACTTCTTTCTGTCGCTGATAAAGCTCACAATTAACAAATGCTGTCTCCAGCGAAAGGAGAGGAGAAAATGACAATTCAGCCACTTTAATATGAATGTTTGTTGAATTCGAATGGTTGTGAATGATCTGGGTGTATGGAAACGGTCAGCGGCCGACCGGGATATTTTCCCTTCTGAGGACTCACAGTGAGTCCGCGTCTGAAAGTCCTCCTGTCTCGGCTTCTGCTCACAGCGAGTACCGCTGAAGGTCCTTCCTGTCTCGGCTTCTGCTCGCTCATTAAACTCAGAATGAAAAACTGCTGTCTAGTGAAAGGAGAGGGAAAGTAAAATCTCATTGACTTTTATATGAATATTGGTCAAATTCTATTGATCATGTACAGTCGGGATGTATGGAAAGTGTGAGCCGCCGAGGGGATCTTTTTCCCGTCTGTCGACTCACATTGAGTCCCGCGTCTGAAAGTCCTCCTGTCTCGATTAAGCTCAGAATTATCAAATGCTGTCTCCAGTGAACGGAGAAGAGAAGATGAGATTTCAGCCACTTTACTATGAATCCAATTCTAATTTTCATGAACTGTAGGGATGGATGGAAACAGTCCGTGACCGAGGGGAAACATTTTCCTCTGTGAGCTCACAGTGAGTTCTGAAAGTCTCCTGTCTCGGCTTCTGCTCACAGCGAGTACCGGTTCTGAAGGTCCTTCCTGTCTCGGCTTCTGCTCGCTCATTAAACTCAGAATGAAAAACTGCTGTCTAGTGAAAGGAGAGGGGAAAGTAAAATCTCATTCACTTTTATATGAATATTGGTCAAATTCTATTGATCATGTACAGTCGGGATGTATGGAAAGTGTGAGCCGCCGAGGGGGATCTTTTTCCCGTCTGTCGACTCACATTGAGTCCCGCGTCTGAAAGTCCTCCTGTCTCGGCTTCTGCTCGCTCATTAAGCTCAGAATTATCAAATGCTGTCTCCAGTGAACGGAGAAAGAAAGATGAGATTTCAGCCACTTTACTATGAATATTGGTCCAATTCTAATTTTCATGAACTGTAGGGATGGATGGAAACAGTCCGTGACCGAGGGGAAACATTTTCCCGTCTGTGAACTCACAGTGAAATCCTCCTGTCTCGGCTTCTGCTCGCTCACTAAGCTCAGAATGAAAAACTGCTGTCTAGTGAATGGAGAGGAGAAAGTAAAATCTCAGCCAATTTAATAAAAGTGTTTGTCAAATTCTAATGTTCATCAACAATCTGGGTGTATGAAAGTGGCCGAGGGAGATCTTTTTCCCTTCTGTGGACTCACACTGAGTATGGTATCTGAAAGTCTTCGTGTATCCGCTTCTGCTCTCTCATTAAGCTCACAATTAACGACTGCTGTCTCATGTGAAAGGAGAGACCTTCTTTAGAGGCTGCATTTCAGACCAGTGTGTGAAAAAGCCCGAAAATCCACGTATCGCTGCTCAATATCTAATGTTTATCAACTTTCATTTCATGAATAAACAAATAGACAGCAGTCTGAGGCCAGTGAGTCAACATCTGCGTTTTACTTCTTTCTGTCGCTGATAAAGCTCACAATTAACAAATGCTGTCTCCAGCGAAAGGAGAGGAGAAAATGACAATTCAGCCACTTTAATATGAATGTTTGTTGAATTCGAATGGTTGTGAATGATCTGGGTGTATGGAAACGGTCAGCGGCCGACCGGGATATTTTCCCTTCTGAGGACTCACAGTGAGTCCCGCGTCTGAAAGTCCTCCTGTCTCGGCTTCTGCTCACAGCGAGTACCGGTTCTGAAGGTCCTTCCTGTCTCGGCTTCTGCTCGCTCATTAAACTCAGAATGAAAAACTGCTGTCTAGTGAAAGGAGAGGGAAAAGTAAAATCTCATTCACTTTTATATGAATATTGGTCAAATTCTATTGATCATGTACAGTCGGGATGTATGGAAAGTGTGAGCCGCCGAGGGGGATCTTTTTCCCGTCTGTCGACTCACATTGAGTCCCGCGTCTGAAAGTCCTCCTGTCTCGGCTTCTGCTCGCTCATTAAGCTCAGAATTATCAAATGCTGTCTCCAGTGAACGGAGAAGAGAAGATGAGATTTCAGCCACTTTACTATGAATATTGGTCCAATTCTAATTTTCATGAACTGTAGGGATGGATGGAAACAGTCCGTGACCGAGGGGAAACATTTTCCCGTCTGTGAACTCACAGTGAGTCCCGCGTCTGAAAGTCTTGCTGTCTCGGATTCTGCTCACGGTGATTCCCGCGTCTGAAAGTCCTCCTGTCTCGGCTTCTGCTCGCTCACTAAGCTCAGAATGAAAAACTGCTGTCTAGTGAATGGAGAGGAGAAAGTAAAATCTCAGCCAATTTAATAAAAGTGTTTGTCAAATTCTAATGTTCATCAACAATCTGGGTGTATGAAAGTGGCCGAGGGAGATCTTTTTCCCTTCTGTGGACTCACACTGAGTATGGTATCTGAAAGTCTTCGTGTATCCGCTTCTGCTCTCTCATTAAGCTCACAATTAACGACTGCTGTCTCATGTGAAAGGAGAGACCTTCTTTAGAGGCTGCATTTCAGACCAGTGTGTGAAAAAGCCCGAAAATCCACGTATCGCTGCTCAATATCTAATGTTTATCAACTTTCATTTCATGAATAAACAAAATAGACAGCAGTCTGAGGCCAGTGAGTCAACATCTGCGTTTTACTTCTTTCTGTCGCTGATAAAGCTCACAATTAACAAATGCTGTCTCCAGCGAAAGGAGAGGAGAAAATGACAATTCAGCCACTTTAATATGAATGTTTGTTGAATTCGAATGGTTGTGAATGATCTGGGTGTATGGAAACGGTCAGCGGCCGACCGGGATATTTTCCCTTCTGAGGACTCACAGTGAGTCCGCGTCTGAAAGTCCTCCTGTCTCGGCTTCTGCTCACAGCGAGTACCGGTTCTGAAGGTCCTTCCTGTCTCGGCTTCTGCTCGCTCATTAAACTCAGAATGAAAAACTGCTGTCTAGTGAAAGGAGAGGGGAAAGTAAAATCTCATTCACTTTTATATGAATATTGGTCAAATTCTATTGATCATGTACAGTCGGGATGTATGGAAAGTGTGAGCCGCTCTTTTTCCCGTCTGTCGACTCACATTGAGTCCGCGTCTGAAAGTCCTCCTGTCTCGGCTTCTGCTCGCTCATTAAGCTCAGAATTATCAAATGCTGTCTCCAGTGAACGGAGAAGAGAAGATGAGATTTCAGCCACTTTACTATGAATATTGGTCCAATTCTAATTTTCATGAACTGTAGGGATGGATGGAAACAGTCCGTGACCGAGGGGAAACATTTTCCAGTCTGTGAGCTCACAGTGAGTACCGCGTCTGAAAGTCCTCCTGTCTCGGCTTCTGCTCACAGCGAGTACCGGTTCTGAAGGTCCTTCCTGTCTCGGCTTCTGCTCGCTCATTAAACTCAGAATGAAAAACTGCTGTCTAGTGAAAGGAGAGGGGAAAGTAAAATCTCATTCACTTTTATATGAATATTGGTCAAATTCTATTGATCATGTACAGTCGGGATGTATGGAAAGTGTGAGCCGCCGAGGGGATCTTTTTCCCGTCTGTCGACTCACATTGAGTCCCGCGTCTGAAAGTCCTCCTGTCTCGGCTTCTGCTCGCTCATTAAGCTCAGAATTATCAAATGCTGTCTCCAGTGAACGGAGAAGAGAAGATGAGATTTCAGCCACTTTACTATGAATATTGGTCCAATTCTAATTTTCATGAACTGTAGGGATGGATGGAAACAGTCCGTGACCGAGGGGAAACATTTTCCCGTCTGTGAACTCACAGTGAGTCCCGCGTCTGAAAGTCCTCCTGTCTCGGCTTCTGCTCGCTCACTAAGCTCAGAATGAAAAACTGCTGTCTAGTGAATGGAGAGGAGAAAGTAAAATCTCAGCCAATTTAATAAAAGTGTTTGTCAAATTCTAATGTTCATCAACAATCTGGGTGTATGAAAGTGGCCGAGGGAGATCTTTTTCCCTTCTGTGGACTCACACTGAGTATGGTATCTGAAAGTCTTCGTGTATCCGCTTCTGCTCTCTCATTAAGCTCACAATTAACGACTGCTGTCTCATGTGAAAGGAGAGACCTTCTTTAGAGGCTGCATTTCAGACCAGTGTGTGAAAAAGCCCGAAAATCCACGTATCGCTGCTCAATATCTAATGTTTATCAACTTTCATTTCATGAATAAACAAAATAGACAGCAGTCTGAGGCCAGTGAGTCAACATCTGCGTTTTACTTCTTTCTGTCGCTGATAAAGCTCACAATTAACAAATGCTGTCTCCAGCGAAAGGAGAGGAGAAAATGACAATTCAGCCACTTTAATATGAATGTTTGTTGAATTCGAATGGTTGTGAATGATCTGGGTGTATGGAAACGGTCAGCGGCCGACCGGGATATTTTCCCTTCTGAGGACTCACAGTGAGTCCCGCGTCTGAAAGTCCTCCTGTCTCGGCTTCTGCTCACAGCGAGTACCGGTTCTGAAGTCCTTCCTGTCTCGGCTTCTGCTCGCTCATTAAACTCAGAATGAAAAACTGCTGTCTAGTGAAAGGAGAGGGAAAGTAAAATCTCATTCACTTTTATATGAATATTGGTCAAATTCTATTGATCATGTACAGTCGGGATGTATGGAAAGTGTGAGCCGCCGAGGGGGATCTTTTTCCCGTCTGTCGACTCACATTGAGTCCCGCGTCTGAAAGTCCTCCTGTCTCGGCTTCTGCTCGCTCATTAAGCTCAGAATTATCAAATGCTGTCTCCAGTGAACGGAGAAGAGAAGATGAGATTTCAGCCACTTTACTATGAATATTGGTCCAATTCTAATTTTCATGAACTGTAGGGATGGATGGAAACAGTCCGTGACCGAGGGGAAACATTTTCCCGTCTGTGAACTCACAGTGAGTCCCGCGTCTGAAAGTCTTGCTGTCTCGGATTCTGCTCACGGTGATTCCCGCGTCTGAAAGTCCTCCTGTCTCGGCTTCTGCTCGCTCACTAAGCTCAGAATGAAAAACTGCTGTCTAGTGAATGGAGAGGAGAAAGTAAAATCTCAGCCAATTTAATAAAAGTGTTTGTCAAATTCTAATGTTCATCAACAATCTGGGTGTATGAAAGTGGCCGAGGGAGATCTTTTTCCCTTCTGTGGACTCACACTGAGTATGGTATCTGAAAGTCTTCGTGTATCCGCTTCTGCTCTCTCATTAAGCTCACAATTAACGACTGCTGTCTCATGTGAAAGGAGAGACCTTCTTTAGAGGCTGCATTTCAGACCAGTGTGTGAAAAAGCCCGAAAATCCACGTATCGCTGCTCAATATCTAATGTTTATCAACTTTCATTTCATGAATAAACAAAATAGACAGCAGTCTGAGGCCAGTGAGTCAACATCTGCGTTTTACTTCTTTCTGTCGCTGATAAAGCTCACAATTAACAAATGCTGTCTCCAGCGAAAGGAGAGGAGAAAATGACAATTCAGCCACTTTAATATGAATGTTTGTTGAATTCGAATGGTTGTGAATGATCTGGGTGTATGGAAACGGTCAGCGGCCGACCGGGATATTTTCCCTTCTGAGGACTCACAGTGAGTCCGTCTGAAAGTCCTCCTGTCTCGGCTTCTGCTCACAGCGAGTACCGGTTCTGAAGGTCCTTCCTGTCTCGGCTTCTGCTCGCTCATTAAACTCAGAATGAAAAACTGCTGTCTAGTGAAAGGAGAGGGGAAAGTAAAATCTCATTCACTTTTATATGAATATTGGTCAAATTCTATTGATCATGTACAGTCGGGATGTATGGAAAGTGTGAGCCGCCGAGGGGGATCTTTTTCCCGTCTGTCGACTCACATTGAGTCCCGCGTCTGAAAGTCCTCCTGTCTCGGCTTCTGCTCGCTCATTAAGCTCAGAATTATCAAATGCTGTCTCCAGTGAACGGAGAAGAGAAGATGAGATTTCAGCCACTTTACTATGAATATTGGTCCAATTCTAATTTTCATGAACTGTAGGGATGGATGGAAACAGTCCGTGACCGAGGGGAAACATTTTCCAGTCTGTGACTCACAGTGAGTACCGCGTCTGAAAGTCCTCCTGTCTCGGCTTCTGCTCACAGCGAGTACCGGTTCTGAAGGTCCTTCCTGTCTCGGCTTCTGCTCGCTCATTAAACTCAGAATGAAAAACTGCTGTCTAGTGAAAGGAGAGGGGAAAGTAAAATCTCATTCACTTTTATATGAATATTGGTCAAATTCTATTGATCATGTACAGTCGGGATGTATGGAAAGTGTGAGCCGCCGAGGGGGATCTTTTTCCCGTCTGTCGACTCACATTGAGTCCCGCGTCTGAAAGTCCTCCTGTCTCGGCTTCTGCTCGCTCATTAAGCTCAGAATTATCAAATGCTGTCTCCAGTGAACGGAGAAGAGAAGATGAGATTTCAGCCACTTTACTATGAATATTGGTCCAATTCTAATTTTCATGAACTGTAGGGATGGATGGAAACAGTCCGTGACCGAGGGGAAACATTTTCCCGTCTGTGAACTCACAGTGAGTCCCGCGTCTGAAAGTCTTGCTGTCTCGGATTCTGCTCACGGTGATTCCCGCGTCTGAAAGTCCTCCTGTCTCGGCTTCTGCTCGCTCACTAAGCTCAGAATGAAAAACTGCTGTCTAGTGAATGGAGAGGAGAAAGTAAAATCTCAGCCAATTTAATAAAAGTGTTTGTCAAATTCTAATGTTCATCAACAATCTGGGTGTATGAAAGTGGCCGAGGGAGATCTTTTTCCCTTCTGTGGACTCACACTGAGTATGGTATCTGAAAGTCTTCGTGTATCCGCTTCTGCTCTCTCATTAAGCTCACAATTAACGACTGCTGTCTCATGTGAAAGGAGAGACCTTCTTTAGAGGCTGCATTTCAGACCAGTGTGTGAAAAAGCCCGAAAATCCACGTATCGCTGCTCAATATCTAATGTTTATCAACTTTCATTTCATGAATAAACAAAATAGACAGCAGTCTGAGGCCAGTGAGTCAACATCTGCGTTTTACTTCTTTCTGTCGCTGATAAAGCTCACAATTAACAAATGCTGTCTCCAGCGAAAGGAGAGGAGAAAATGACAATTCAGCCACTTTAATATGAATGTTTGTTGAATTCGAATGGTTGTGAATGATCTGGGTGTATGGAAACGGTCAGCGGCGACCGGGATATTTTCCCTTCTGAGGACTCACAGTGAGTCCCGCGTCTGAAAGTCCTCCTGTCTCGGCTTCTGCTCACAGCGAGTACCGGTTCTGAAGGTCCTTCCTGTCTCGGCTTCTGCTCGCTCATTAAACTCAGAATGAAAAACTGCTGTCTAGTGAAAGGAGAGGGGAAAGTAAAATCTCATTCACTTTTATATGAATATTGGTCAAATTCTATTGATCATGTACAGTCGGGATGTATGGAAAGTGTGAGCCGCCGAGGGGATCTTTTTCCCGTCTGTCGACTCACATTGAGTCCCGCGTCTGAAAGTCCTCCTGTCTCGGCTTCTGCTCGCTCATTAAGCTCAGAATTATCAAATGCTGTCTCCAGTGAACGGAGAAGAGAAGATGAGATTTCAGCCACTTTACTATGAATATTGGTCCAATTCTAATTTTCATGAACTGTAGGGATGGATGGAAACAGTCCGTGACCGAGGGGAAACATTTTCCCGTCTGTGAACTCACAGTGAGTCCCGCGTCTGAAAGTCTTGCTGTCTCGGATTCTGCTCACGGTGATTCCCGCGTCTGAAAGTCCTCCTGTCTCGGCTTCTGCTCGCTCACTAAGCTCAGAATGAAAAACTGCTGTCTAGTGAATGGAGAGGAGAAAGTAAAATCTCAGCCAATTTAATAAAAGTGTTTGTCAAATTCTAATGTTCATCAACAATCTGGGTGTATGAAAGTGGCCGAGGGAGATCTTTTTCCCTTCTGTGGACTCACACTGAGTATGGTATCTGAAAGTCTTCGTGTATCCGCTTCTGCTCTCTCATTAAGCTCACAATTAACGACTGCTGTCTCATGTGAAAGGAGAGACCTTCTTTAGAGGCTGCATTTCAGACCAGTGTGTGAAAAAGCCCGAAAATCCACGTATCGCTGCTCAATATCTAATGTTTATCAACTTTCATTTCATGAATAAACAAAATAGACAGCAGTCTGAGGCCAGTGAGTCAACATCTGCGTTTTACTTCTTTCTGTCGCTGATAAAGCTCACAATTAACAAATGCTGTCTCCAGCGAAAGGAGAGGAGAAAATGACAATTCAGCCACTTTAATATGAATGTTTGTTGAATTCGAATGGTTGTGAATGATCTGGGTGTATGGAAACGGTCAGCGGCCGACCGGGATATTTTCCCTTCTGAGGACTCACAGTGAGTCCCGCGTCTGAAAGTCCTCCTGTCTCGGCTTCTGCTCACAGCGAGTACCGGTTCTGAAGGTCCTTCCTGTCTCGGCTTCTGCTCGCTCATTAAACTCAGAATGAAAAACTGCTGTCTAGTGAAAGGAGAGGGGAAAGTAAAATCTCATTGACTTTTATATGAATATTGGTCAAATTCTATTGATCATGTACAGTCGGGATGTATGGAAAGTGTGAGCCGCCGAGGGGGATCTTTTTCCCGTCTGTCGACTCACATTGAGTCCCGCGTCTGAAAGTCCTCCTGTCTCGGCTTCTGCTCGCTCATTAAGCTCAGAATTATCAAATGCTGTCTCCAGTGAACGGAGAAGAGAAGATGAGATTTCAGCCACTTTACTATGAATATTGGTCCAATTCTAATTTTCATGAACTGTAGGGATGGATGGAAACAGTCCGTGACCGAGGGGAAACATTTTCCCGTCTGTGACTCACAGTGAAAAGTCCTCCTGTCTCGGCTTCTGCTCGCTCACTAAGCTCAGAATGAAAAACTGCTGTCTAGTGAATGGAGAGGAGAAAGTAAAATCTCAGCCAATTTAATAAAAGTGTTGTCAAATTCTAATGTTCATCAACAATCTGGGTGTATGAAAGTGAGATCTTTTTCCCTTCTGTGGACTCACACTGAGTATGGTATCTGAAAGTCTTCGTGTATCCGCTTCTGCTCTCTCATTAAGCTCACAATTAACGACTGCTGTCTCATGTGAAAGGAGAGACCTTCTTTAGAGGCTGCATTTCAGACCAGTGTGTGAAAAAGCCCGAAAATCCACGTATCGCTGCTCAATATCTAATGTTTATCAACTTTCATTTCATGAATAAACAAATAGACAGCAGTCTGAGGCCAGTGAGTCAACATCTGCGTTTTACTTCTTTCTGTCGCTGATAAAGCTCACAATTAACAAATGCTGTCTCCAGCGAAAGGAGAGGA
>NW_026116049.1:0-20675 GCF_001640805.2 Lates calcarifer
TTTTGTTTTTCAACATGCCTTTGATGTTTTTTCCACTGTCCTTTGATGTCTATCCATTTTCCATTGATGTTTTTTCAATGTCCGTTGATGTCCCATCAAGTGTCCTTTTATGTTTTTTCCAGTGGACTTTGACTTCACATTCATTATCCTTTGATGGTTTATCCAGTGTCCTTTGAAGTCCCATACATTGTCCTTTGATGTTTTATCCAGTGTCCTTTGAAGTCTCATCCAGTGTCCTTTGACATTTTAGACAGTGTCCTTTGATGTTTTATCCCATGTCCTTTGATCTTTTCTACACTGTCCTTTGATGTTTCTTCAATTTTCCTTTGATGTATCTTTCCACTGCCCTTTGATGTCCATCCAGTTTCATTTGATGTTTTTCCAGTGTCAGTTGGTCTCCCTTCCAGTGTCCTTTGATATTTTGGACAGTTTCCTTTGATGTGATATACATTGTCCTTTGATGTCCCATTCAGTGTCCTTTGATGTTTTATCCAGTTTGCTTTGATGTTCCATACACTTTGTTGATATTTTGGACAGTGTCATTTGATGTGATATTCAGTGTCCGTTGGTCTCCCATCCAGTGTCCTTTGATATTTTGGACTTTCCTTTGATGTCCCATTCAGTGTCCTTTGATGTTTTATCCAGTTGCTTTGATGTTCCATACACTTTCCATGATGTCTTTCCATCCTTTGTCATCTTTCCTGTCATGTTTTTTCAGTGTCCTTTGATGTCCCATCCAATTTCCTTTGATGTTTCATCCATTGTACTTTGATGTTTCCTCAACATGACTTTGATGTTTGTTCTGCTGTCCTTTGATGTCCATCCAAATTTTCCTTTGATGTTTTATCCAGTGTCCTTTGAAGTCCCACATTGTCCTTTGACCATCCAGTGTACTTTGATGTCCTTTGATGTCCATCCAGTTTTATTTTTTGTTTTTTTCAACATGCCTTTGATGTTTTTCCACTGTCCTTTGATGTCTATCCATTTTCCATTGATGTTTTTCAATGTCCTTTGATGTCCCATCCAGTGTCCTTTGATGTTTTATCCACAGTAATTTCATGTCTATCCAGTTTCCATTGATGTTTCGTTTGATGTTGATCCTTTGATGTTTCTTCAATATGCCTTTGATGTTATTTCCACTGTCCTTTGATCTCCATCCAGATTCCTTTGAAGTTTTTCAGTGTCCTTTGATGTCCCATCCAGCGTCCTTTGATGTTTTATCCAGTGTCCTTTGATGTTTCTACTCATTTCCTTTGATGTTTTATCCACTGTGCTTTCATATCTATCAAGTTTCCTTTGATAATTTTGACAGTGTCCTTTGATGTCCCATCCAGTCCTTTGATGTCCCATCCAGTGTCCTTTGATGTCCAACCAGTTTCCTTTGATGTTTCTTCAAAATGCATTTGATGTTTTTTACACTGTCATTTGATGTCCATCCAGTTTTCTGTCATGTTATTTCCAGTGTCCTTACATGTCCCATCCAGTGTCCTTTGATGTTTTATCCCGTGTCCTTTGATGTTTTTCAGTTTTCCATTGATGTTCTTTCCACTGTCCTTTGATGTCCATCCAATTTCCTGTCATGTTTTATCCAGTGTCCTTGAAGTCCCATACATTGTCCTTTGATGTCCCATCCAGTGTACTTTGATGTCCTTTGATGTCCATCCAGTTTTATTTTTGTTTTTTCAACATGCCTTTGATGTTTTTTCCACTGTCCTTTGATGTCTATCCATTTTCCATTGATGTTTTTCAATGTCCGTTGATGTCCCATCAAGTGTCCTTTTATGTTTTTTCCAGTGGACTTTGACTTCACATTCATTATCCTTTGATGGTTTATCCAGTGTCCTTTGAAGTCCCATACATTGTCCTTTGATGTTTTATCCAGTGTCCTTTGAAGTCTCATCCAGTGTCCTTTGACATTTTAGACAGTGTCCTTTGATGTTTTATCCCATGTCCTTTGATCTTTTCTACACTGTCCTTTGATGTTTCTTCAATTTTCCTTTGATGTATCTTTCCACTGCCCTTTGATGTCCATCCAGTTTCATTTGATGTTTTTTCCAGTGTCAGTTGGTCTCCTTCCAGTGTCCTTTGATATTTTGGACAGTTTCCTTTGATGTGATATACATTGTCCTTTGATGTCCCATTCAGTGTCCTTTGATGTTTTATCCAGTTTGCTTTGATGTTCCATACACTTTCTGTTGATATTTTGGACAGTGTCATTTGATGTGATATTCAGTGTACTTTGATGTCCCATCCAGTTTCCTTTGATGTTTTTCCACTGTCCTTTGATGTCCATCCAATTTCCTGTCATGTTTTTTTTCAGTGTCCTTTGATGTCCCATCCAGTGTCCTTTCATCTCTTGTCCACTTTCCTTTAATGTTTCGTCAGTTTCCTTTTATGTTTTATCCAATGTGCTTTCATGTCTATCCAGCTTCCTTTGATGTTTTATACATGTCCTTTGATGTTTCTTCAGTTTTCCATTGATGTTCTTTCCACTGTCCTTTGATGTCCATCCAATTTCCTGTCATGTTTTTTCCACTGTCCTTTGATGTCCATCCAATTTCCTGTCATGTTTTTCCAGTGTCCTTTGATGTCCCATCCAATTTCCTTTGATGTTTCATCCATTGTCCTTTGATGTTTCTTCAACATGACTTTGATTTTTGTTCCGCTGTCCTTTGATGTCCATCCAAATTTTCCTTTGATGTTTTATCCAGTGTCCTTTGAAGTCCCATACATTGTCCTTTGATGTCCCATCCAGTGTACTTTGATGTCCTTTGATGTCCATCCAGTTTTATTTTTTGTTTTTTCAACATGCCTTTGATGTTTTTTCCACTGTCCTTTGATGTCTATCCATTTTCCATTGATGTTTTTTCAATGTCCGTTGATGTCCCATCAAGTGTCCTTTTATGTTTTTTCCAGTGGACTTTGACTTCACATTCATTATCCTTTGATGTTTATCCAGTGTCCTTTGAAGTCCCATACATTGTCCTTTGATGTTTTATCCAGTGTCCTTTGAAGTCTCATCCAGTGTCCTTTGACATTTTAGACAGTGTCCTTTGATGTTTTATCCCATGTCCTTTGATCTTTTTACACTGTCCTTTGATGTTTCTTCAATTTTCCTTTGATGTATCTTTCCACTGCCTTTGATGTCCATCCAGTTTCATTTGATGTTTTTCCAGTGTCCGTTGGTCTCCCATCCAGTGTCCTTTGATATTTTGGACAGTTTCTTTGATGTGATATACATTGTCCTTTGATGTCCCATTCAGTGTCCTTTGATGTTTTATCCAGTTTGCTTTGATGTTCCATACACTTTCTGTTGATATTTTGGACAGTGTCATTTGATGTGATATTCAGTGTACTTTGATGTCCCATCCAGTTCCTTTGATGTTTTTCCACTGTCCTTTGATGTCCATCCACATTTCCTGTCATGTTTTTTTCCAGTGTCCTTTGATGTCCCATCCAGTGTCCTTTCATCTTTGTCCACTTTCCTTTTCGTCAGTTTTCCTTTTATGTTTTATCCAATGTGCTTTCATGTCTATCCAGCTTCCTTTGATGTTTTATACAGTCCTTTGATTTTTCTTCAATTTTCTTTTGATGTTTTTTCCTGTCCTTTGATGTCCAACCAGTTTCCTGTCATGTTTTTCCCAGCAGTGTCCTTTGATGTCTAATCAGTTTCCTTTGATGTTTCTTCAAAATGCCTTTGATGTTTTTTCCACTGTCCTTTGATGTCTTATCCAGTTTCTTTGATGTCTCATCCAGTTTCCTTTGATGTTTTTCACTGTCCTTTGATGTCTAATCAGTTTCCTTTGATGTTGTGTGTGTGTGTGTGTGTGGAGGGGGGTGGCAGAGCAGGGAGAGAGTCAGAGTCCAGGTGGTGTGTGTGTGTTGGGGGGGGCAGAGCAGGGAGAGAGTTCAGCGTCCTGACAGCCTGGTGGACGAAGCTGTCCCGCAGTCTGCCGGTCCTGGCCCGCAGGCTCTGCAGTCTCCTCCCCGATGGCAGCAGGCTGAAGAGGCTGTGTGACGGGTGAGTGGGGTCTCTCGCAATGCAAAGGGTTTTGCGGGTGAGGCGAGAGGTGTAGAGGTCTTGGAGGGAGGGGAGAGAAGCGCCGACGATCTTCTCAGCTGCTCTCACGATGCGCTGGAGGTTCTTCCTGCAGGACATGGAGCAGGTGCCGTACCACACGGTGATGCTGCTGGTCAGGACGCTCTCGATGGTGCCTCTGTAGAAGATGTGCATGATGGGAGCCGGGGCTCTAGCTTTCCTCAGTTTGCGGAGGAAGTAGAGGCGCTGGTTCGCTTTCTTGGCCAGTGATGTGGTGTTGGTGGTCCAGGAGAGGTCCTCAGTGACGTGCACACCCAGGAATTTGGTGCTGCTCACCCTCTCCACCATAGCACCATTGATGGTCAAAGGGGCATGCTGGGGGCATCTTCTCCTGAAGTCCACAACAATCTCCTTCGTCTTCTCCACGTTCAGAGAGAGATTGTTGTGTTCACACCACAAGGCAGGCGGCTCACCTTGCTCCTGTAATCTGTCTCGTCCTTGTTGCTAATGAGACCTACCACAGTTGTGTCATCGGCGAACTTGACGAGGAGGTTGGAGCTGTGCGACGGTGTGCAGTCGTGGGTCAGCAGAGTGAAGAGGAGGGGCTCAGCACACATCCTTGGAGGGCTCCCATGTTCAGTGTGGTGGTGTTGAATGTGTTTCTGCCGACCTGAACTGCCTGAGGTCTCCCCGTCAGGAAGTCCAGCAGCCAGTTGCACAGTGAGGTGTTTAATCCCAGCTGGTCCACTTTTGTCCACTGTCCTTCCCTTTGATGTTTGTTCCAGTGTCCTTTGATGTCCCATCCAGTGTCCTTTGATTTCTTATCCAGTATCCTTTGATGTTTCCTTTGATGTTGATCCTTTGATGTTTCTTCAACATGCCTTTGATGTTATTTCCACTGTCCTTTGATCTCCATCCAGATTCCTTTGAAGTATTTCACAGTGTCCTTTGATGTTTTATCCACAGTAATTTCATGTCTATCCAGTTTCCATTGATGTTTCGTTTGATGTTGATCCTTTGATGTTTCTTCAATATGCCTTTGATGTTATTTCCACTGTCCTTTGATCTCCATCCAGATTCCTTTGAAGTTTTTCAGTGTCCTTTGATGTCCCATCCAGCGTCCTTTGATGTTTTATCCAGTGTCCTTTGATGTTTCTACTCATTTTCCTTTGATGTTTTATCCACTGTGCTTTCATATCTATCAAGTTTCCTTTGATAATTTTGACAGTGTCCTTTGATGTCCCATCCAGTGTCCTTTGATGTCCAACCAGTTTCCTTTGATGTTTCTTCAAAATGCATTTGATGTTTTTTACACTGTCATTTGATGTCCATCCAGTTTTCTGTCATGTTATTTCCAGTGTCCTTACATGTCCCATCCAGTGTCCTTTGATGTTTTATCCCGTGTCCTTTGATGTTTCTTCAGTTTCCATTGATGTTCTTTCCACTGTCCTTTGATGTCCATCCAATTTCCTGTCATGTTTTTTCCACTGTCCTTTGATGTCCATCCAATTTCCTGTCATGTTTTTCCAGTGTCCTTTGATGTCCCATCCAATTTCCTTTGATGTTTCATCCATTGTCCTTTGATGTTTCTTCAACATGACTTTGATGTTTGTTCCGCTGTCCTTTGATGTCCATCCAAATTTTCCTTTGATGTTTTATCCAGTGTCCTTTGAAGTCCCATACATTGTCCTTTGATGTCCCATCCAGTGTACTTTGATGTCCTTTGATGTCCATCCAGTTTTATTTTTGTTTTTTCAACATGCCTTTGATGTTTTTTCCACTGTCCTTTGATGTCTATCCATTTTCCATTGATGTTTTTTCAATGTCCGTTGATGTCCCATCAAGTGTCCTATTATGTTTTTTCCAGTGGACTTTGACTTCACATTCATTATCCTTTGATGGTTTATCCAGTGTCCTTTGAAGTCCCATACATTGTCCTTTGATGTTTTATCCAGTGTCCTTTGAAGTCTCATCCAGTGTCCTTTGACATTTTAGACAGTGTCCTTTGATGTTTTATCCCATGTCCTTTGATCTTTTCTACACTGTCCTTTGATGTTTCTTCAATTTTCCTTTGATGTATCTTTCCACTGCCCTTTGATGTCCATCCAGTTTCATTTGATGTTTTTTCCAGTGTCCGTTGGTCTCCCATCCAGTGTCCTTTGATATTTTGGACAGTTTCCTTTGATGTCCCATTCAGTGTCCTTTGATGTTTATCCAGTTTGCTTTGATGTTCCATACACTTTCCATTGATGTTCTTTCCACTGTCCTTTGATGTCCATCCAATTTCCTGTCATGTTTTTTCCAGTGTCCTTTGATGTCCCATCCAATTCCTTTGATGTTTCATCCATTGTACTTTGATGTTTCCTCAACATGACTTTGATGTTTTTCTGCTGTCCTTTGATGTCCATCCAAATTTTCCTTTGATGTTTTATCCAGTGTCCTTTGAAGTCCCATACATTGTCCTTTGATGTCCCATCCAGTGTACTTTGATGTCCTTTGATGTCCATCCAGTTTTTTTTTTGTTTTTTCAACATGCCTTTGATGTTTTTTCCACTGTCCTTTGATGTCTATCCATTTTCCATTGATGTTTTTTCAATGTCCGTTGATGTCCCATCAAGTGTCCTTTTATGTTTTTTCCAGTGGACTTTGACTTCACATTCATTATCCTTTGATGGTTTATCCAGTGTCCTTTGAAGTCCCATACATTGTCCTTTGATGTTTTATCCAGTGTCCTTTGAAGTCTCATCCAGTGTCCTTTGACATTTTAGACAGTGTCCTTTGATGTTTTATCCCATGTCCTTTGATCTTTTCTACACTGTCCTTTGATGTTTCTTCAATTTTCCTTTGATGTATCTTTCCACTGCCCTTTGATGTCCATCCAGTTTCATTTGATGTTTTTTCCAGTGTCCGTTGGTCTCCCATCCAGTGTCCTTTGATATTTTGGACAGTTTCCTTTGATGTCCCATTCAGTGTCCTTTGATGTTTTATCCAGTTTGCTTTGATGTTCCATACACTTTCTGTTGATGTTTTTTCCACTGTCCTTTGATGTCCATCCAATTTCCTGTCATGTTTTTTTCCAGTGTCCTTTGATGTCCCATCCATGTCCTTTTGTCCACTTTCCTTTAATGTTTCGTCAGTTTTCCTTTTATGTTTTATCCAATGTGCTTTCATGTCTATCCAGCTTCCTTTGATGTTTTATACAGTATCCTTTGATTTTTCTTCAATTTCTTTTGATGTTTTTCCACTGTCCTTTGATGTCCAACCAGTTTCCTGTCATGTTTTTCCAGCAGTGTCCTTTGATGTCTAATCAGTTTCCTTTGATGTTTCTTCAAAATGCCTTTGATGTTTTTTTCCACTGTCCTTTGATGTCTTATCCAGTTTCTTTGATGTCTCATCCAGTTTCCTTTGATGTTTTTTTCACTGTCCTTTGATGTCTATCCATTTTCCATTGATGTTTTTCAATGTCCGTTGATGTCCCATCAAGTGTCCTTTTATGTTTTTTCCAGTGGACTTTGACTTCACATTCATTATCCTTTGATGGTTTATCCAGTGTCCTTTGAAGTCCCATACATTCCTTTGATGTTTTATCCAGTGTCCTTTGAAGTCTCATCCAGTGTCCTTTGACATTTTAGACAGTGTCCTTTGATGTTTTATCCATGTCCTTTGATCTTTTTACACTGTCCTTTGATGTTTCTTCAATTTCCTTTGATGTATCTTTCCACTGCCCTTTGATGTCCATCCAGTTTCATTTGATGTTTTTCCAGTGTCAGTTGGTCTCCCTTCCAGTGTCCTTTGATATTTTGGACAGTTTCCTTTGATGTGATATACATTGTCCTTTGATGTCCCATTCAGTGTCCTTTTATGATGTTTTATCCAGTTTGCTTTGATGTTCCATACACTTTCTGTTGATATTTTGGACAGTGTCATTTGATGTGATATTCAGTGTACTTTGATGTCCCATCCAGTTTCCTTTGATGTTTTTTCCACTGTCCTTTGATGTCCATCCAATTTCCTGTCATGTTTTTTTTCAGTGTCCTTTGATGTCCCATCCAGTGTCCTTTCATCTCTTGTCCACTTTCCTTTAATGTTTCGTCAGTTTTCATTTTATGTTTTAACCAATGTGCTTTCATGTCTATCCAGCTTCCTTTGATGTTTTATACAGTGTCCTTTGATGTTTCTTCAGTTTTCCATTGATGTTCTTTCCACTGTCCTTTGATGTCCATCCAATTTCCTGTCATGTTTTTTCCACTGTCCTTTGATGTCCATCCAATTTCCTGTCATGTTTTTCCAGTGTCCTTTGATGTCCCATCAATTTCCTTTGATGTTTCATCCATTGTCCTTTGATGTTTCTTCAACATGACTTTGATGTTTGTTCCGCTGTCCTTTGATGTCCATCCAAATTTTCCTTTGATGTTTTATCCAGTGTCCTTTGAAGTCCCATCCATTGTCCTTTGATGTCCCATCCAGTGTCCTTTGATGTTTTATCCACAGTAATTTCATGTCTATCCAGTTTCCATTGATGTTTCGTTTGATGTTGATCCTTTGATGTTTCTTCAATATGCCTTTGATGTTATTTCCACTGTCCTTTGATCTCCATCCAGATTCCTTTGAAGTTTTTCAGTGTCCTTTGATGTCCCATCCAGCGTCCTTTGATGTTTTATCCAGTGTCCTTTGATGTTTCTACTCATTTTCCTTTGATGTTTTATCCACTGTGCTTTCATATCTATCAAGTTTCCTTTGATAATTTTGACAGTGTCCTTTGATGTCCCATCCAGTGTCCTTTGATGTCCAACCAGTTTCCTTTGATGTTTCTTCAAAATGCATTTGATGTTTTTTACACTGTCATTTGATGTCCATCCAGTTTTCTGTCATGTTATTTCCAGTGTCCTTACATGTCCATCCAGTGTCCTTTGATGTTTTATCCGTGTCCTTTGATGTTTCTTCAGTTTTCCATTGATGTTCTTTCCACTGTCCTTTGATGTCCATCCAATTTCCTGTCATGTTTTTTCCAGTGTCCTTTGATGTCCATCCAATTTCCTTTGATGTTTCATCCATTGTCCTTTGATGTTTCTTCAACATGACTTTGATGTTTGTTCGCTGTCCTTTGATGTCCATCCAAATTTTCCTTTGATGTTTTATCCAGTGTCCTTTGATGTTTATCCAGTGTCCTTTGAAGTCCCATCCAGTGTCCTTTGATGTTTTATCCACAGTAATTTCATGTCTATCCAGTTTCCATTGATGTTTCCTTTGATGTTGATCCTTTGATGTTTCTTCAATATGCCTTTGATGTTATTTCCACTGTCCTTTGATCTCCATCCAGATTCCTTTGAAGTTTTTCAGTGTCCTTTGATGTCCCCAGCGTCCTTTGATGTTTTATCCAGTGTCCTTTGATGTTTCTACTCATTTTCCTTTGATGTTTTATCCACTGTGCTTTCATATCTATCAAGTTTCCTTTGATAATTTTGACAGTGTCCTTTGATGTCCATCCAGTGTCCTTTGATGTCCAACCAGTTTCCTTTGATGTTTCTTCAAAATGCATTTGATGTTTTTTACACTGTCATTTGATGTCCATCCAGTTTTCTGTCATGTTATTTCCAGTGTCCTTACATGTCCCATCCAGTGTCCTTTGATGTTTTTATCCCGTGTCCTTTGATGTTTCTTCAGTTTTCCATTGATGTTCTTTCCACTGTCCTTTGATGTCCATCCAATTTCCTGTCATGTTTTTTCCAGTGTCCTTTGATGTCCCATCCAATTTCCTTTGATGTTTCATCCATTGTCCTTTGATGTTTCTTCAACATGACTTTGATGTTTGTTCCGCTGTCCTTTGATGTCCATCCAAATTTTCCTTTGATGTTTTATCCAGTGTCCTTTGAAGTCCCATACATTGTCCTTTGATGTCCCATCCAGTGTCCTTTGATGTTTATCCACAGTAATTTCATGTCTATCCAGTTTCCATTGATGTTTCCTTTGATGTTGATCCTTTGATGTTTCTTCAATATGCCTTTGATGTTATTTCCACTGTCCTTTGATCTCCATCCAGATTCCTTTGAAGTTTTTCAGTGTCCTTTGATGTCCCATCCAGCGTCCTTTGATGTTTTATCCAGTGTCCTTTGATGTTTCTACTCATTTTCCTTTGATGTTTTATCCACTGTGCTTTCATATCTATCAAGTTTCCTTTGATAATTTTGACAGTGTCCTTTGATGTCCCATCCAGTGTCCTTTGATGTCCAACCAGTTTCCTTTGATGTTTCTTCAAAATGCATTTGATGTTTTTTACACTGTCATTTGATGTCCATCCAGTTTTCTGTCATGTTATTTCCAGTGTCCTTACATGTCCCATCCAGTGTCCTTTGATGTTTTATCCCGTGTCCTTTGATGTTTCTTCAGTTTTCCATTGATGTTCTTTCCACTGTCCTTTGATGTCCATCCAATTTCCTGTCATTTTTCCACTGTCCTTTGATGTCCATCCAATTTCCTGTCATGTTTTTTCCAGTGTCCTTTGATGTCCCATCCAATTTCCTTTGATGTTTCATCCATTGTCCTTTGATGTTTCTTCAACATGACTTTGATGTTTGTTCCGCTGTCCTTTGATGTCCATCCAAATTTTCCTTTGATGTTTTATCCAGTGTCCTTTGAAGTCCCATACATTGTCCTTTGATGTCCCATCCAGTGTACTTTGATGTCCTTTGATGTCCATCCAGTTTTATTTTTGTTTTTTTCAACATGCCTTTGATGTTTTTCCACTGTCCTTTGATGTCTATCCATTTTCCATTGATGTTTTTTCAATGTCCGTTGATGTCCCATCAAGTGTCCTTTTATGTTTTTCCAGTGGACTTTGACTTCACATTCATTATCCTTTGATGGTTTATCCAGTGTCCTTTGAAGTCCCATACATTGTCCTTTGATGTTTTATCCAGTGTCCTTTGAAGTCTCATCCAGTGTCCTTTGACATTTTAGACAGTGTCCTTTGATGTTTTATCCCATGTCCTTTGATCTTTTCTACACTGTCCTTTGATGTTTCTTCAATTTTCCTTTGATGTATCTTTCACTGCCCTTTGATGTCCATCCAGTTTCATTTGATGTTTTTCCACATCCAGTGTCCTTTGATATTTTCAGTTTCCTTTGATGTCCCATTCAGTGTTTGATGTTTTATCCATTGATGTTCCATTTTCCATTGATGTTCTTTCCACTGTCCTTTGATGTCCATCCAATTTCCTGTCATGTTTTTTTTCAGTGTCCTTTGATGTCCCATCCAGTGTCCTTTCATCTTTCCACTTTCCTTTAATGTTCGTCAGGTTTTTGTGCTTTCATGTCTATCCAGCTTCCTTTGATGTTTTATACAGTGTCCTTTGATGTTTCTTCAGTTTTCCATTGATGTTCTTTCACTGTCCTTTGATGTCCATCCAATTTCCTGTCATGTTTTTTCCACTGTCCTTTGATGTCCATCCAATTTCCTGTCATTTTTTCAGTGTCTTTGATGCCATCCAATTTCCTTTGATGTTTCATCCATTGTCTTTGATGTTTCCTCAACATGACTTTGATGTTTGTTCTGCTGTCCTTTGATGTCCATCCAAATTTTCCTTTGATGTTTTATCCAGTGTCCTTTGAAGTCCCATACATTGTCCTTTGATGTCCCATCCAGTGTACTTTGATGTCCTTTGATGTCCATCCAGTTTTATTTTTTGTTTTTTCAACATGCCTTTGATGTTTTTCCACTGTCCTTTGATGTCTATCCATTTTCCATTGATGTTTTTTCAATGTCCGTTGATGTCCCATCAAGTGTCCTTTTATGTTTTTTCCAGTGGACTTTGACTTCACATTCATTATCCTTTGATGGTTTATCCAGTGTCCTTTGAAGTCCCATACATTGTCCTTTGATGTTTTATCCAGTGTCCTTTGAAGTCTCATCCAGTGTCCTTTGACATTTTAGACAGTGTCCTTTGATGTTTTATCCCATGTCCTTTGATCTTTTCTACACTCCTTTGATGTTTCTTCAATTTTCCTTTGATGTATCTTTCCACTGCCCTTTGATGTCCATCCAGTTTCATTTGATGTTTTTTCCAGTGTCCGTTGGTCTCCCATCCAGTGTCCTTTGATATTTTGGACAGTTTCCTTTGATGTCCCATTCAGTGTCCTTTGATGTTTTATCCAGTTTGCTTTGATGTTCCATACACTTTCTGTTGATGTTTTTTCCACTGTCCTTTGATGTCCATCCAATTTCCTGTCATGTTTTTTTCCAGTGTCCTTTGATGTCCCATCCAGTGTCCTTTCATCTTTTGTCCACTTTCCTTTAATGTTTCGTCAGTTTTCCTTTTATGTTTTATCCAATGTGCTTTCATGTCTATCCAGCTTCCTTTGATGTTTTATACAGTATCCTTTGATTTTCTTCAATTTTCTTTTGATGTTTTTTCCACTGTCCTTTGATGTCCAACCAGTTTCCTGTCATGTTTTTCCCAGCAGTGTCCTTTGATGTCTAATCAGTTTCCTTTGATGTTTCTTCAAAATGCCTTTGATGTTTTTTCCACTGTCCTTTGATGTCTTATCCAGTTTCTTTGATGATCCAGTTTCCTTTGATGTTTTTTCACTGTCCTTTGATGTCTATCCATTTTCCATTGATGTTTTTTCAATGTCCGTTGATGTCCCATCAAGTGTCCTTTTATGTTTTTTCCAGTGGACTTTGACTTCACATTCATTATCCTTTGATGGTTTATCCAGTGTCCTTTGAAGTCCCATACATTGTCCTTTGATGTTTTATCCAGTGTCCTTTGAAGTCTCATCCAGTGTCCTTTGACATTTTAGACAGTGTCCTTTGATGTTTTATCCCATGTCCTTTGATCTTTTCTACACTGTCCTTTGATGTTTCTTCAATTTTCCTTTGATGTATCTTTCCACTGCCCTTTGATGTCCATCCAGTTTCATTTGATGTTTTTTCCAGTGTCAGTTGGTCTCCCTTCAGTGTCCTTTGATATTTTGGACAGTTTCCTTTGATGTGATATACATTGTCCTTGATGTCCCATTCAGTGTCCTTTGATGTTTTATCCAGTTTGCTTTGATGTTCCATACACTTTCTGTTGTTTTCAGTGTCATTTGATGTGATATTCAGTGTACTTTGATGTCCATCCAGTTTCCTTTGATGTTTTTTCCACTGTCCTTTGATGTCCATCCAATTTCCTGTCATGTTTTTTTCAGTGTCCTTTGATGTCCCATCCAGTGTCCTTTCATCTCTTGTCCACTTTCCTTTAATGTTTCGTCAGTTTTCATTATTTTTAACCAATGTGCTTTCATGTCTATTCCTTTGATGTTTTATCAGTGTCCTTTGATGTTCTTCAGTTTTCCATTGATGTTCTTTCCACTGTCCTTTGATGTCCATCCAATTTCCTGTCCAATGGTCATGTTTTTTCCAGTGTCTTTGATGTCCCATCCAATTTCCTTTGATGTTTCATCCATTGTCCTTTGATGTTTCTTCAACATGACTTTGATGTTTGTTCCGCTGTCCTTTGATGTCCATCCAAATTTTCCTTTGATGTTTTATCCAGTGTCCTTTGAAGTCCCATCCATTGTCCTTTGATGTCCCATCCAGTGTCCTTTGATGTTTTATCCACAGTAATTTCATGTCTATCCAGTTTCCATTGATGTTTCGTTTGATGTTGATCCTTGATGTTTCTTCAATATGCCTTTGATGTTATTTCCACTGTCCTTTGATCTCCATCCAGATTCCTTTGAAGTTTTTCAGTGTCCTTTGATGTCCCATCCAGCGTCCTTTGATGTTTTATCCAGTGTCCTTTGATGTTTCTACTCATTTTCCTTTGATGTTTTATCCACTGTGCTTTCATATCTATCAAGTTTCCTTTGATAATTTTGACAGTGTCCTTTGATGTCCCATCCAGTGTCCTTTGATGTCCAACCAGTTTCCTTTGATGTTTCTTCAAAATGCATTGATGTTTTTTACACTGTCATTTGATGTCCATCCAGTTTTCTGTCATGTTATTTCCAGTGTCCTTACATGTCCCATCCAGTGTCCTTTGATGTTTTATCCCGTGTCCTTTGATGTTTCTTCAGTTTTCCATTGATGTTCTTTCCACTGTCCTTTGATGTCCATCCAATTTCCTGTCATGTTTTTTCCAGTGTCCTTTGATGTCCCATCAATTTCCTTTGATTTTCATCCATTTTTGATGTTTCTTCAACATGACTTTGATGTTTGTTCCGCTGTCCTTTGATGTCCATCCAAATTTTCCTTTGATGTTTTATCCAGTGTCCTTTGAAGTCCCATCCATTGTCCTTTGATGTCCCATCCAGTGTCCTTTGATGTTTTATCCACAGTAATTTCATGTCTATCCAGTTTCCATTGATGTTTCGTTTGATGTTGATCCTTTGATGTTTCTTCAATATGCCTTTGATGTTATTTCCACTGTCCTTTGATCTCCATCCAGATTCCTTTGAAGTTTTTCAGTGTCCTTTGATGTCCCATCCAGCGTCCTTTGATGTTTTATCCAGTGTCCTTTGATGTTTCTACTCATTTTCCTTTGATGTTTTATCCACTGTGCTTTCATATCTATCAAGTTTCCTTTGATAATTTTGACAGTGTCCTTTGATGTCCCATCCAGTGTCCTTTGATGTCCAACCAGTTTCCTTTGATGTTTCTTCAAAATGCATTTGATGTTTTTTACACTGTCATTTGATGTCCATCCAGTTTTCTGTCATGTTATTTCCAGTGTCCTTACATGTCCCATCCAGTGTCCTTTGATGTTTTATCCCGTGTCCTTTGATGTTTCTTCAGTTTTCCATTGATGTTCTTTCCACTGTCCTTTGATGTCCATCCAATTTCCTGTCATGTTTTTTCCAGTGTCCTTTGATGTCCCATCCAATTTCCTTTGATGTTTCATCCATTGTCCTTTGATGTTTCTTCAACATGACTTTGATGTTTGTTCCGCTGTCCTTTGATGTCCATCCAAATTTTCCTTTGATGTTTTATCCAGTGTCCTTTGAAGTCCCATCCATTGTCCTTTGATGTCCCATCCAGTGTCCTTTGATTTTTATCCACAGTAATTTCATGTCTATCCAGTTTCCATTGATGTTTCGTTTGATGTTGATCCTTTGATGTTTCTTCAATATGCCTTTGATGTTATTTCCACTGTCCTTTGATCTCCATCCAGATTCCTTTGAAGTTTTTCAGTGTCCTTTGATGTCCCATCCAGCGTCCTTTGATGTTTTATCCAGTGTCCTTTGATGTTTCTACTCATTTTCCTTTGATGTTTTATCCACTGTGCTTTCATATCTATCAAGTTTCCTTTGATAATTTTGACAGTGTCCTTTGATGTCCCATCCAGTGTCCTTTGATGTCCAACCAGTTTCCTTTGATGTTTCTTCAAAATGCATTTGATGTTTTTTACACTGTCATTTGATGTCCATCCAGTTTTCTGTCATGTTATTTCCAGTGTCCTTACATGTCCCATCCAGTGTCCTTTGATGTTTTATCCCGTGTCCTTTGATGTTTCTTCAGTTTTCCATTGATGTTCTTTCCACTGTCCTTTGATGTCCATCCAATTTCCTGTCATGTTTTTTCCAGTGTCCTTTGATGTCCCATCCAATTTCCTTTGATGTTTCATCCATTGTCCTTTGATGTTTCTTCAACATGACTTTGATGTTTGTTCCGCTGTCCTTTGATGTCCATCCAAATTTTCCTTTGATGTTTTATCCAGTGTCCTTTGATGTTTTATCCAGTGTCCTTTGAAGTCCCATCCAGTGTCCTTTGATGTTTTATCCACAGTAATTTCATGTCTATCCAGTTTCCATTGATGTTTCTTTGATGTTGATCCTTTGATGTTTCTTCAATATGCCTTTGATGTTATTTCCACTGTCCTTTGATCTCCATCCAGATTCCTTTGAAGTTTTTCAGTGTCCTTTGATGTCCATCCAGCGTCCTTTGATGTTTTATCCAGTGTCCTTTGATGTTTCTACTCATTTTCCTTTGATGTTTTATCCACTGTGCTTTCATATCTATCAAGTTTCCTTTGATAATTTTGACAGTGTCCTTTGATGTCCCATCCAGTGTCCTTTGATGTCCAACCAGTTTCCTTTGATGTTTCTTCAAAATGCATTTGATGTTTTTTACACTGTCATTTGATGTCCATCCAGTTTTCTGTCATGTTATTTCCAGTGTCCTTACATGTCCCATCCAGTGTCCTTTGATGTTTTATCCCGTGTCCTTTGATGTTTCTTCAGTTTTCCATTGATGTTCTTTCCACTGTCCTTTGATGTCCATCCAATTTCCTGTCATGTTTTTTCCAGTGTCCTTTGATGTCCCATCCAATTTCCTTTGATGTTTCATCCATTGTCCTTTGATGTTTCTTCAACATGACTTTGATGTTTGTTCCGCTGTCTTTGATGTCCATCCAAATTTTCCTTTGATGTTTTATCCAGTGTCCTTTGAAGTCCCATACATTGTCCTTTGATGTCCCATCCAGTGTCCTTTGATGTTTTATCCACAGTAATTTCATGTCTATCCAGTTTCCATTGATGTTTCCTTTGATGTTGATCCTTTGATGTTTCTTCAATATGCCTTTGATGTTATTTCCACTGTCCTTTGATCTCCATCCAGATTCCTTTGAAGTTTTTCAGTGTCCTTTGATGTCCCATCCAGCGTCCTTTGATGTTTTATCCTGTCCTTTGATGTTTCTACTCATTTTCCTTTGATGTTTTATCCACTGTGCTTTCATATCTATCAAGTTTCCTTTGATAATTTTGACAGTGTCCTTTGATGTCCCATCCAGTGTCCTTTGATGTCCAACCAGTTTCCTTTGATGTTTCTTCAAAATGCATTTGATGTTTTTTACACTGTCATTTGATGTCCATCCAGTTTTCTGTCATGTTATTTCCAGTGTCCTTACATGTCCCATCCAGTGTCCTTTGATGTTTTATCCCGTGTCCTTTGATGTTCTTCAGTTTTCCATTGATGTTCTTTCCACTGTCCTTTGATGTCCATCCAATTTCCTGTCATGTTTTTTCCACTGTCCTTTGTCATGTTTTTTCCAGTGTCCTTTGATGTCCCATCCAATTTCCTTGATGTTTCATCCATTGTCCTTTGATGTTTCTTCAACATGACTTTGATGTTTGTTCCGCTGTCCTTTGATGTCCATCCAAATTTTCCTTTGATGTTTTATCCAGTGTCCTTTGAAGTCCCATACATTGTCCTTTGATGTCCCATCCAGTGTACTTTGATGTCCTTTGATGTCCATCCAGTTTTATTTTTTGTTTTTTCAACATGCCTTTGATGTTTTTTCCACTGTCCTTTGATGTCTATCCATTTTCCATTGATGTTTTTTCAATGTCCGTTGATGTCCCATCAAGTGTCCTTTATGTTTTTTCAGTGACTTTGACTTCACATTCATTATCTTTGATGGTTATCCAGTGTCCTTTGAAGTCCCATACATTGTCCTTTGATTTTTATCCAGTGTCCTTTGAAGTCTCATCCAGTGTCCTTTGATTTTAGACAGTGTCCTTTGATGTTTATCCCATGTCCTTGATCTTTCTACACTGTCCTTTGATGTTTCTTCAATTTTCCTTTGATGTATCTTTCCACTCCCTTTGATGTCCACCAGTTTCATTTGATGTTTTTTCCAGTGTCCGTTGTCTCCCATCCAGTGTCCTTTGATATTTTTTCCTTTGATGTCCCATCAGTGTCCTTTGATGTTTTATCCAGTTTGCTTTGATGTTCATACACTTTCCATTGATGTTCTTTCCACTGTCCTTTGATGTCCATCCAATTTCCTGTCATGTTTTTTCCAGTGTCCTTTGATGTCCCATCCAATTTCCTTTGATGTTTCATCCATTGTACTTTGATGTTTCCTCAACATGACTTTGATGTTTGTTCTGCTGTCCTTTGATGTCCATCCAAATTTTCCTTTGATGTTTTATCCAGTGTCCTTTGAAGTCCATACATTGTCCTTTGATGTCCCATCCAGTGTACTTTGATGTCCTTTGATGTCCATCCAGTTTTATTTTTTGTTTTTCAACATGCCTTTGATGTTTTTTCCACTGTCCTTTGATGTCTATCCATTTTCCATTGATGTTTTTTCAATGTCCGTTGATGTCCCATCAAGTGTCCTTTTATGTTTTTTCCAGTGGACTTTGACTTCACATTCATTATCCTTTGATGGTTTATCCAGTGTCCTTTGAAGTCCCATACATTGTCCTTGATGTTTTATCCAGTGTCCTTTGAAGTCTCATCCAGTGTCCTTTGACATTTTAGACAGTGTCCTTTGATGTTTTATCCCATGTCCTTTGATCTTTTCTACACTGTCCTTTGATGTTTCTTCAATTTTCCTTTGATGTATCTTTCCACTGCCCTTTGATGTCCATCCAGTTTCATTTGATGTTTTTTCCAGTGTCCGTTGGTCTCCCATCCAGTGTCCTTTGATATTTTGGACAGTTTCCTTTGATGTCCCATTCAGTGTCCTTTGATGTTTTATCCAGTTTGCTTTGATGTTCCATACACTTTCTGTTGATGTTTTTTCCACTGTCCTTTGATGTCCATCCAATTTCCTGTCATGTTTTTTTCCAGTGTCCTTTGATGTCCCATCCAGTGTCCTTTCATCTTTTGTCCACTTTCCTTTAATGTTTCGTCAGTTTTCCTTTTATGTTTATCCAATGTGCTTTCATGTCTATCCAGCTTCCTTTGATGTTTTTACAGTATCCTTTGATTTTTCTTCAATTTTCTTTTGATGTTTTTTCCACTGTCCTTTGATGTCCAACCAGTTTCCTGTCATGTTTTTCCCAGCAGTGTCCTTTGATGTCTAATCAGTTTCCTTTGATGTTTCTTCAAAATGCCTTTGATGTTTTTTCCACTGTCCTTTGATGTCTTATCCAGTTTCTTTGATGTCTTCCAGTTTCCTTTGATGTTTTTTTCACTGTCCTTTGATGTCTATCCATTTCCATTGATGTTTTTTCAATGTCCGTTGATGTCCCATCAAGTGTCCTTTTATGTTTTTTTCAGTGGACTTTGACTTCACATTCATTATCCTTTGATGGTTTATCCAGTGTCCTTGAAGTCCCATACATTGTCCTTTGATGTTTTATCCAGTGTCCTTTGAAGTCTCATCCAGTGTCCTTTGACATTTTAGACAGTGTCCTTTGATGTCCTTTGATCTTTTCTACACTGTCCTTTGATGTTTCTTCAATTTTCCTTTGATGTATCTTTCCACTGCCCTTTGATGTCCATCCAGTTTCATTTGATGTTTTTTCCAGTGTCAGTTGGTCTCCCTTCCAGTGTCCTTTGATATTTTGGACAGTTTCCTTTGATGTGATATACATTGTCCTTTGATGTCCCATTCAGTGTCCTTTGATGTTTTATCCAGTTTGCTTTGATGTTCCATACACTTTCTGTTGATATTTTGGACAGTGTCATTTGATGTGATATTCAGTGTACTTTGATGTCCCATCCAGTTTCCTTTGATGTTTTTTCCACTGTCCTTTGATGTCCATCAATTTCCTGTCATGTTTTTTTCAGTGTCCTTGATGTCCATCCAGTGTCCTTTCATCTCTTGTCCACTTTCCTTTAATGTTTCGTCAGTTTTCTTTTATGTTTTAACCAATGTGCTTTCATGTCTATCCAGCTTCCTTTGATGTTTTATACAGTGTCCTTTGATGTTTCTTCAGTTTTCCATTGATGTTTCTTTCCACTGTCCTTTGATGTCCATCCAATTTCCTGTCATGTTTTTTCCACTGTCCTTTGATGTCCATCCAATTTCCTGTCATGTTTTTTCCAGTGTCCTTTGATGTCCCATCCAATTTCCTTTGATGTTTCATCCATTGTCCTTTGATGTTTCTTCAACATGACTTTGATGTTTGTTCCGCTGTCCTTTGATGTCCATCCAAATTTTCCTTTGATGTTTTATCCAGTGTCCTTTGAAGTCCCATCCATTGTCCTTTGATGTCCCATCCAGTGTCCTTTGATGTTTTATCCACAGTAATTTCATGTCTATCCAGTTTCCATTGATGTTTCGTTTGATGTTGATCCTTTGATGTTTCTTCAATATGCCTTTGATGTTATTTCCACTGTCCTTTGATCTCCATCCAGATTCCTTTGAAGTTTTTCAGTGTCCTTTGATGTCCCATCCAGCGTCCTTTGATGTTTTATCCAGTGTCCTTTGATGTTTCTACTCATTTTCCTTTGATGTTTTATCCACTGTGCTTTCATATCTATCAAGTTCCTTTGATAATTTTGACAGTGTCCTTTGATGTCCCATCCAGTGTCCTTTGATGTCCAACCAGTTTCCTTTGATGTTTCTTCAAAATGCATTTGATGTTTTTTACACTGTCATTTGATGTCCATCCAGTTTTCTGTCATGTTATTTCCAGTGTCCTTACATGTCCCATCCAGTGTCCTTTGATGTTTTATCCCGTGTCCTTTGATGTTTCTTCAGTTTTCCATTGATGTTCTTTCCACTGTCCTTTGATGTCCATCCAATTTCCTGTCATGTTTTTTCCAGTGTCCTTTGATGTCCCATCCAATTTCCTTTGATGTTTCATCCATTGTCTTTGATGTTTCTTCAACATGACTTTGATGTTTGTTCCGCTGTCCTTTGATGTCCATCCAAATTTTCCTTTGATTTTTATCCAGTGTCCTTTGAAGTCCCAT
>NW_026116050.1:0-47890 GCF_001640805.2 Lates calcarifer
CACCAGTCTGAGGCCAGTGAGTCAACATCTGCGTTTTACTTCTTTGTGTCGCTGATAAACTCACAATTAACAAATGCTGTCTCAAGCGAAAGGAGAGGAGAAAATGACAAATCAGCCACTTTAATATGAATGTTTGTGAAATTCGAATGGTTGTGAATAATCTGGGTGTATGGAAACGGTCAGAGGCCGACGGGATACGGGCGTCTGACAGTCTGTCTCGGCTTCTGCTCACAGCGAGTCCCGGTTCTGAAGGTCCTTCCTGTCTCGGCTTCTGCTCGCTCATTAAGCTCAGAATGAAAAACTGCTGTCTAGTGAAAGGAGAGGAGAAAGTAAAATCTCATTCACTTTTATATGAATATTGGTCCAATTCTATTTATCATGTACAGTCGGGATGTATGGAAACTGTGAGCCGCCGAGGGGATCTTTTTCCCTCTGTCGACTCACAGTGAGTCCCGCGTCTGAAGGTCCCTGTCTCGGATTCTGCTCACAGTGATCCCGCGTCTGAAGGTCCTGCTGTCTCGGCTTCTGCTCGCTCACTAAGCTCAGAATGAAAAATTGCTGTCTAGTGAAAGGAGAGGAGAAAGTAAAATCTCATTCACGTTATATGAATATTGGTCCAATTCTATTGTTCATGTACAGTCGGGATGTATGGAAACAGTCTGTGACCGAGGGGAAACATTTTCCCGTCTGTGGACTCACAGTGAGTCCCGCGTCTGAAGGTCCTCCTGTCTCGGATTCTGCTCACAGTGATTCCCGCGTCTGAAGTCCGCTGTCTCGGTTTCTGCTCACAGCGAGTCCCGGTTCTGAAGGTCCTTCCTGTCTCGGCTTCTGCTCGCTCATTAAGTAAGCTCAGAATGAAAAACTGCTGTCTAGTGAAAGGAGAGGAGAAAGTAAAATCTCAGCCAATTTAATAAAAGTGTTTGTCAAATTCTAATGTTCATCAACAATCTGGGTGTATGAAAGTGGCCGAGGGAGATTTTTTTCCCTTCTGTAGACTCACAGTGAGTATGGTATCTGAAAGTCTTCGTGTATCCGCTTCTGCTCTCTCATTAAGCTCACAATTAACGACTGCTGTCTCATGTGAAAGGAGAGACCTTCTTTAGAGGCTGCATTTCAGACCAGTGTGTGAAAAAGCCCGAAAATCCACGTATCGCTGCTCAATATCTAATGTTTATCAACTTTCATTTCATGAATAAACAAAATAGACACCAGTCTGAGGCCAGTGAGTCAACATCTGCGTTTTACTTCTTTGTGTCGCTGATAAAGCTCACAATTAAAATGCTGTCTCAAGCGAAAGGAGAGGAGAAAATGACAAATCAGCCACTTTAATATGAATGTTTGTGAAATTCGAATGGTTGTGAATAATCTGGGTGTATGGAAACGGTCAGAGGCCGACCGGGATACGGGCGTCTGACAGTCCTCCTGTCTCGGCTTCTGCTCACAGCGAGTCCCGGTTCTGAAGGTCCTTCCTGTCTCGGCTTCTGCTCGCTCATTAAGCTCAGAATGAAAAACTGCTGTCTAGTGAAAGGAGAGGAGAAAGTAAAATCTCATTCACTTTTATATGAATATTGGTCCAATTCTATTGATCATGTACAGTCGGGATGTATGGAAACAGTCTGTGACCGAGGGGAAACATTTTCCCGTCTGTGGACTCACAGTGAGTCCCGCGTCTGAAGGTCCTCCTGTCTCGGATTCTGCTCACAGTGATCCCGCGTCTGACAGTCCGCCTGTCTCGGCTTCTGCTCACAGCGAGTCCCGGTCTGAAGGTCCTTGTCTCGCTTCTGCTCGCTCATTAAGCTCAGAATGAAAACTGCTGTCTAGTGAAAGGAGAGGAGAAAGTAAAATCTCATTCACTTTATATGAATATTGGTCCAATTCTATTGTTCATGTACAGTCGGGATGTATGGAAACTGTGAGCCGAGGGGATCTTTTTCCCTTCTGTCGACTCACAGTGAGTCCCGCTTCTGAAGGTCCTCCTGTCTCGGATTCTGCTCACAGTGATTCCCGCGTCTGAAGGTCCTTCTGTCTCGGCTTCTGCTCGCTCATTAAGCTCAGAATGAAAAACTGCTGTCTAGTGAAAGGAGAGGAGAAAGTAAAATCTCATTCACTTTTATATGAATATTGGTCCAATTCTATTGTCATGTACAGTCGGGATGTATGGAAAGTCTGTGACCGAGGGTTTCCCGTCTGTGGACTCACAGTGAGTCCCGCGTCTGAAGTCCTCTGTCTCGGATTCTGCTCACAGTGATTCCGCGTCTGACAGTCCGCCTGTCTCGGCTTCTGCTCACAGCGAGTCCCGGTTCTGAAGGTCCTTCCTGTCTCGGCTTCTGCTCGCTCATTAAGCTCAGAATGAAAAACTGCTGTCTAGTGAAAGGAGAGGAGAAAGTAAAATCTCATTCACTTTTATATGAATATTGGTCCAATTCTATTTATCATGTACAGTCGGGATGTATGGAAACTGTGAGCCGCCGAGGGGGATCTTTTTCCTTCTGTCGACTCACAGTGAGTCCCGCGTCTGAAGGTCCTCCTGTCTCGGATTCTGCTCACAGTGATTCCCGCGTCTGAAGGTCCTGCTGTCTCGGCTTCTGCTCGCTCACTAAGCTCAGAATGAAAAATTGCTGTCTAGTGAAAGGAGAGGAGAAAGTAAAATCTCATTCACTTTTATATGAATATTGTCCAATTCTATTGTTCATGTACAGTCGGGATGTATGGACACTGTGAGCCGCCGAGGGGATCTTTTTCCCTTCTGTCGACTCACAGCGAGTCCCGCTTCTGAAGGTCCCTGTCTCGGATTCTGCTCACAGTGATTCCCGCGTCTGACAGTCCGCCTGTCTCGGCTTCTGCTCACAGCGAGTCCCGGTTCTGAAGGTCCTTCCTGTCTCGGCTTCTGCTCGCTCATTAAGCTCAGAATGAAAAACTGCTGTCTAGTGAAAGGAGAGGAGAAAGTAAAATCTCAGCCAATTTAATAAAAGTGGTCAAATTCTAATGTTCATGGGTGTATGAAAGTGGCCGAGGGATTTTTTTCCCTTCTGTAGACTCACAGTGAGTATGGTATCTGAAAATCCGCTTCTGCTCTCTCATTAAGCTCACAATTAACGACTGCTGTCTCATGTGAAAGGAGAGACCTTCTTTAGAGGCTGCATTTCAGACCAGTGTGTGAAAAAGCCCGAAGTATCGCTGCTCAATATCTAATGTTTATCAACTTTCATTTCATGAATAAACAAAATCACCAGTCTGAGGCCAGTGAGTCAACATCTGCGTTTTACTTCTTTGTGTCGCTGATAAAGCTCACAATTAACAAATGCTGTCTCAAGCGAAAGGAGAGGAGAAAATGACAAATCAGCCACTTTAATATGAATGTTTGTGAAATTCGAATGGTTGTGAATAATCTGGGTGTATGGAAACGGTCAGAGGCCGACCGGGATACGGGCGTCTGACAGTCCGCCTGTCTCGGCTTCTGCTCACAGCGAGTCCCGGTTCTGAAGGTCCTTCCTGTCTCGGCTTCTGCTCGCTCATTAAGCTCAGATGAAAAACTGCTGTCTAGTGAAAGGAGAGGAGAAAGTAAAATCTCATTCACTTTTATATGAATATTGGTCCAATTCTATTGATCATGTACAGTCGGGATGTATGGAAACAGTCTGTGACCGAGGGGAAACATTTTCCCGTCTGTGGACTCACAGTGAGTCCCGCGTCTGAAGGTCCTCCTGTCTCGGATTCTGCTCACAGTGATTCCCGCGTCTGACAGTCCGCCTGTCTCGGCTTCTGCTCACAGCGAGTCCCGGTTCTGAAGGTCCTTCCTGTCTCGGCTTCTGCTCGCTCATTAAGCTCAGAATGAAAAACTGCTGTCTAGTGAAAGGAGAGGAGAAAGTAAAATCTCATTCACTTTTATATGAATATTGGTCCAATTCTATTTATCATGTACAGTCGGGATGTATGGAAACTGTGAGCCGCCGAGGGGGATCTTTTTCCCTTCTGTCGACTCACAGTGAGTCCCGCGTCTGAAGGTCCTCCTGTCTCGGATTCTGCTCACAGTGATTCCCGCGTCTGAAGGTCCTGCTGTCTCGGCTTCTGCTCGCTCACTAAGCTCAGAATGAAAAATTGCTGTCTAGTGAAAGGAGAGGAGAAAGTAAAATCTCATTGACTTTTATATGAATATTGGTCCAATTCTATTGTTCATGTACAGTCGGGATGTATGGACACTGTGAGCCGCCGAGGGGGATCTTTTTCCCTTCTGTCGACTCACAGCGAGTCCCGATTCTGAAGGTCCTCCTGTCTCGGATTCTGCTCACAGTGATTCCCGCGTCTGACAGTCCGCCTGTCTCGGCTTCTGCTCACAGCGAGTCCCGGTTCTGAAGGTCCTTCCTGTCTCGGCTTCTGCTCGCTCATTAAGCTCAGAATGAAAAACTGCTGTCTAGTGAAAGGAGAGGAGAAAGTAAAATCTCATTCACTTTTATATGAATATTGGTCCAATTCTATTGATCATGTACAGTCGGGATGTATGGAAACAGTCTGTGACCGAGGGGAAACATTTTCCCGTCTGTGGACTCACAGTGAGTCCCGCGTCTGAAGGTCCTCCTGTCTCGGATTCTGCTCACAGTGATTCCCGCGTCTGACAGTCCGCCTGTCTCGGCTTCTGCTCACAGCGAGTCCCGGTTCTGAAGTCCTTCCTGTCTCGGCTTCTGCTCGCTCATTAAGCTCAGAATGAAAAACTGCTGTCTAGTGAAAGGAGAGGAGAAAAGTAAAATCTCATTCACTTTTATATGAATATTGGTCCAATTCTATTTATCATGTACAGTCGGGATGTATGGAAACTGTGAGCCGCCGAGGGGGATCTTTTTCCCTTCTGTCGACTCACAGTGAGTCCCGTCTGAAGGTCCTCCTGTCTCGGATTCTGCTCACAGTGATTCCCATCTGAAGGTCCTGCTGTCTCGGCTTCTGCTCGCTCACTAAGCTCAGAATGAAAAATTGCTGTCTAGTGAAAGGAGAGGAGAAAGTAAAATCTCATTGACTTTTATATGAATATTGGTCCAATTCTATTGTTCATGTACAGTCGGGATGTATGGAACTGTGAGTCTTTTTCCCTTCTGTCGACTCACAGCGAGTCCCGTTCTGAAGGTCCTCCTGTCTCGGATTCTGCTCACAGTGATTCCCGCGTCTGACAGTCCGCCTGTCTCGGCTTCTGCTCACAGCGAGTCCCGGTTCTGAAGGTCCTTCCTGTCTCGGCTTCTGCTCGCTCATTAAGCTCAGAATGAAAAACTGCTGTCTAGTGAAAGGAGAGGAGAAAGTAAAATCTCATTCACTTTTATATGAATATTGTCCAATTCTATTGATCATGTACAGTCGGGATGTATGGAAACAGTCTGTGACCGAGGGGAAACATTTTCCCGTCTGTGGACTCACAGTGAGTCCCGCGTCTGAAGGTCCTCCTGTCTCGGATTCTGCTCACAGTGATTCCCGCGTCTGACAGTCCGCCTGTCTCGGCTTCTGCTCACAGCGAGTCCCGGTTCTGAAGGTCCTTCCTGTCTCGGCTTCTGCTCGCTCATTAAGCTCAGAATGAAAAACTGCTGTCTAGTGAAAGGAGAGGAGAAAGTAAAATCTCATTCACTTTTATATGAATATTGGTCCAATTCTATTGATCATGTACAGTCGGGATGTATGGAAACTGTGAGCCCGAGGGGGATCTTTTTCCCTTCTGTCGACTCACAGCGAGTCCCGCTTCTGAAGGTCCTCCTGTCTCGGATTCTGCTCACAGTGATTCCCGCGTCTGACAGTCCGCCTGTCTCGGCTTCTGCGCGAGTCCCGTTCTGAAGGTCCTTCCTGTCTCGGCTTCTGCTCGCTCATTAAGCTCAGAATGAAAAACTGCTGTCTAGTGAAAGGAGAGGAGAAAGTAAAAATCATTCACTTTTATATGAATATTGGTCCAATTCTATTGTCATGTACAGTCGGGATGTATGGAAGTCTGTGACCGAGGGAAACTTTTCCCTCTGTGGACTCACAGTGAGTCAAGTCCTCCTGTCTCGGATTCTGCTCACAGTGTCTGACAGATCCTCTGAAGGTCCTGCTGTCTCGGCTTCTGCTCGCTCATTAAGCTCAGAATGAAAAACTGCTGTCTAGTGAAAGGAGAGGAGAAAGTAAAATCTCATTCACTTTTATATGAATATTGGTCCAATTCTATTAATCATGTACAGTCGGGATGTATGGAAACAGTCTGTGACCGAGGGTTTTCCCGTCTGTGGACTCACAGTGAGTCCCGCGTCTGAAGTCTCTGTCTCGGATTCTGCTCACAGTGATCCCGCGTCTGACAGTCGCCTGTCTCGGCTTCTGCTCACAGCGAGTCCCGGTTCTGAAGGTCCTTCCTGTCTCGGCTTCTGCTCGCTCATTAAGCTCAGAATGAAAAACTGCTGTCTAGTGAAAGGAGAGGAGAAAGTAAAATCTCATTCACTTTTATATGAATATTGGTCCAATTCTATTAATCATGTACAGTCGGGATGTATGGAAACAGTCTGTGACCGAGGGGAAATTTTCCCGTCTGTGGACTCACAGTGAGTCCCGCGTCTGAAGGTCCTCCTGTCTCGGATTCTGCTCACAGTGATTCCCGCGTCTGACAGTCGCCTGTCTCGGCTTCTGCTCACAGCGAGTCCCGGTTCTGAAGGTCCTTCCTGTCTCGGCTTCTGCTCGCTCATTAAGCTCAGAATGAAAAACTGCTGTCTAGTGAAAGGAGAGGAGAAAGTAAAATCTCATTCACTTTTATATGAATATTGGTCCAATTCTATTATCATGTACAGTCGGGATGTATGGAAACAGTCTGTGACCGAGGGTTTTCCCGTCTGTGACTCACAGTGAGTCCGCGTCTGAAGGTCCTCCTGTCTCGGATTCTGCTCACAGTGATGCGTCTGACAGTTGTCTCGGCTTCTGCTCACAGCGAGTCCCGGTCTGAAGGTCCTTCTGTCTCGGCTTCTGCTCGCTCATTAAGCTCAGAATGAAAAACTGCTGTCTAGTGAAAGGAGAGGAGAAAGTAAAATCTCATTCACTTTTATATGAATATTGGTCCAATTCTATTGTTCATGTACAGTCGGGATGTATGGAAACTGTGAGCCACCGAGGGGGATCTTTTTCCCTTCTGTCGACTCACAGCGAGTCCCGCTTCTGAAGGTCCTCCTGTCTCGGATTCTGCTCACAGTGATTCCCCGTCTGAAGGTCCTTCCTGTCTCGGCTTCTGCTCGCTCATTAAGCTCAGAATGAAAAACTGCTGTCTAGTGAAAGGAGAGGAGAAAGTAAAATCTCATTCACTTTTATATGAATATTGGTCCAATTCTATTTCATGTACAGTCGGGATGTATGGAAACAGTTGACCGAGGGGAAACATTTTCCCGTCTGTGGACTCACAGTGAGTCCCGCGTCTGAAGGTCCTCCTGTCTCGATTCTGCTCACAGTGATTCCCGCGTCTGACAGTCCGCCTGTCTCGGCTTCTGCTCGCGAGTCCTTCTGAAGGTCCTTCCTGTCTCGGCTTCTGCTCGCTCATTAAGCTCAGAATGAAAAACTGCTGTCTAGTGAAAGGAGAGGAGAAAGTAAAATCTCATTCACTTTTATATGAATATTGGTCCAATTCTATTGATCATGTACAGTCGGGATGTATGGAAACTGTGAGCCGCCGAGGGGATCTTTTTCCCTTCTGTCGACTCACAGCGAGTCCCGCTTCTGAAGGTCCTCCTGTCTCGGATTCTGCTCACAGTGATTCCCGTCTGACAGTCCGCCTGTCTCGGCTTCTGCTCACAGCGAGTCCCGGTTCTGAAGGTCCTTCCTGTCTCGGCTTCTGCTCGCTCATTAAGCTCAGAATGAAAAACTGCTGTCTAGTGAAAGGAGAGGAGAAAGTAAAATCTCAGCCAATTTAATAAAAGTGTTTGTCAAATTCTATTTCATCAACAATCTGGTGTATGAAAGTGGCCGAGGGGATTTTTTTCCCTTCTGTAGACTCACAGTGAGTATGGTATCTGAAAGTCTTCGTGTATCCGCTTCTGCTCTCTCATTAAGCTCACAATTAACGACTGCTGTCTCATGTGAAAGGAGAGACCTTCTTTAGAGGCTGCATTTCAGACCAGTGTGTGAAAAGCCCGAAAATCCACGTATCGCTGCTCAATATCTAATGTTTATCAACTTTCATTTCATGAATAAACAAAATAGACACCAGTCTGAGGCCAGTGAGTCAACATCTGCGTTTTACTTCTTTGTGTCGCTGATAAAGCTCACAATTAACAAATGCTGTCTCAAGCGAAAGGAGAGGAGAAAATGACAAATCAGCCACTTTAATATGAATGTTTGTGAAATTCGACTGGGTGTATGGAAACGGTCTTCTGACAGTCCGCTGTCTCGGCTTCTGCTCACAGCGAGTCCCGTTCTGAAGGTCCTTCCTGTCTCGGCTTCTGCTCGCTCATTAAGCTCAGAATGAAAAACTGCTGTCTAGTGAAAGGAGAGGAGAAAGTAAAATCTCATTCACTTTTATATGAATATTGGTCCAATTCTATTTATCATGTACAGTCGGGATGTATGGAAACAGTCTGTGACCGAGGGGAAACATTTTCCCGTCTGTGACTCACAGTGAGTCCCGCGTCTGAAGGTCCTCCTGTCTCGGATTCTGCTCACAGTGATTCCCGCGTCTGACAGTCCGCCTGTCTCGGCTTCTGCTCACAGCGAGTCCCGGTTCTGAAGGTCCTTCCTGTCTCGGCTTCTGCTCGCTCATTAAGCTCAGAATGAAAAACTGCTGTCTAGTGAAAGGAGAGGAGAAAGTAAAATCTCATTCACTTTTATATGAATATTGGTCCAATTCTATTAATCATGTACAGTCGGGATGTATGGAAACAGTGTGACCGAGGGGAAACTTTTCCCTCTGTGGACTCACAGTGAGTCCCGCGTCTGAAGGTCCTCCTGTCTCGAATTCTGCTCACAGTCCCGCGTCTGACAGTGCGCCTGTCTCGGCTTCTGCTCACAGCGAGTCCGGTCTGAAGGTCCTGCTGTCTCGGCTTCTGCTCGCTCATTAAGCTCAGAATGAAAAACTGCTGTCTAGTGAAAGGAGAGGAGAAAGTAAAATCTCATTCACTTTATATGAATATTGGTCCAATTCTATTGTTCATGTACAGTCGGGATGTATGGAAACTGTGAGCCGAGGGGGATCTTTTCCCTTCTGTCGACTCACAGCGAGTCCCGCTTCTGAAGGTCCTCCTGTCTCGGATTCTGCTCACAGTGATTCCCGCGTCTGACAGTCCGCCTGTCTCGGCTTCTGCTCACAGCGAGTCCCGGTTCTGAAGGTCCTTCCTGTCTCGGCTTCTGCTCGCTCATTAAGCTCAGAATGAAAAACTGCTGTCTAGTGAAAGGAGAGGAGAAAGTAAAATCTCAGCCAATTTAATAAAAGTGTTTGTCAAATTCTAATGTTCATCAACAATCTGGGTATGAAAGTGGCCGAGGGAGATTTTTTTCCCTTCTGTAGACTCACAGTGAGTATGGTATCTGAAAGTCTTCGTGTATCCGCTTCTGCTCTCTCATTAAGCTCACAATTAACGACTGCTGTCTCATGTGAAAGGAGAGACCTTCTTTAGAGGCTGCATTTCAGACCAGTGTGTGAAAAAGCCCGAAAATCCACGTATCGCTGCTCAATATCTAATGTTTATCACTTTCATTTCATGAATAAACAAAATAGACACCAGTCTGAGGCCAGTGAGTCAACATCTGCGTTTTACTTCTTTGTGTCGCTGATAAAGCTCACAATTAACAAATGCTGTCTCAAGCGAAAGGAGAGGAGAAAATGACAAATCAGCCACTTTAATATGAATGTTTGTGAAATTCGAATGGTGAATAATCTGGGTGTATGGAAACGGTCAGAGGCCGACCGGGATACGGGCGTCTGAAAGTCCTCCTGTCTCGGCTTCTGCTCACAGCGAGTCCCGTTCTGAAGGTCCTTCCTGTCTCGGCTTCTGCTCGCTCATTAAGCTCAGAATGAAAAACTGCTGTCTAGTGAAAGGAGAGGAGAAAGTAAAATCTCATTCACTTTTATATGAATATTGGTCCAATTCTATTAATCATGTACAGTCGGGATGTATGGAAACAGTCTGTGACGAGGGGAAACATTTTCCCTTCTGTGACTCACAGTGAGTCCCGCGTCTGAAGGTCTCCTGTCTCGGATTCTGCTCACAGTGATTCCCGCGTCTGACAGTCGCCTGTCTCGGCTTCTGCTCACAGCGAGTCCCGTTCTGAAGGTCCTTCTGTCTCGGCTTCTGCTCGCTCATTAAGCTCAGAATGAAAAACTGCTGTCTAGTGAAAGGAGAGGAGAAAGTAAAATCTCATTCACTTTATATGAATATTGGTCAATTCTATTGTTCATGTACAGTCGGGATGTATGGAAACTGTGAGCCACCGAGGGGGATCTTTTTCCCTTCTGTCGACTCACAGTGAGTCCCGCTTCTGAAGGTCCTCCTGTCTCGGATTCTGCTCACAGTGATTCCCGCGTCTGAAGGTCCTTCCTGTCTCGGCTTCTGCTCGCTCATTAAGCTCAGAATGAAAAACTGCTGTCTAGTGAAAGGAGAGGGAAAAGTAAAATCTCATTCACTTTTATATGAATATTGGTCCAATTCTATTAATCATGTACAGTCGGGATGTATGGAAACAGTCTGTGACCGAGGGGAAACATTTTCCCGTCTGTGGACTCACAGTGAGTCCCGCGTCTGAAGGTCCTCCTGTCTCGGATTCTGCTCACAGTGATTCCCGCGTCTGACAGTGCCTGTCTCGGCTTCTGCTCACAGCGAGTCCTTCTGAAGGTCCTTCCTGTCTCGGCTTCTGCTCGCTCATTAAGCTCAGAATGAAAAACTGCTGTCTAGTGAAAGGAGAGGAGAAAGTAAAATCTCATTCACTTTTATATGAATATTGGTCCAATTCTATTATCATGTACAGTCGGGATGTATGGAAACTGTGAGCCCGAGGGGGATCTTTTTCCCTTCTGTCGACTCACAGCGAGTCCCGCTTCTGAAGGTCCTCCTGTCTCGGATTCTGCTCACAGTGATTCCCGTCTGACAGTCCGCCTGTCTCGGCTTCTGCTCACAGCGAGTCCCGGTTCTGAAGGTCCTTCCTGTCTCGGCTTCTGCTCGCTCATTAAGCTCAGAATGAAAAACTGCTGTCTAGTGAAAGGAGAGGAGAAAGTAAAATCTCATTCACTTTTATATGAATATTGGTCCAATTCTATTTTCATGTACAGTCGGGATGTATGGAAACTGTGAGCCGCCGAGGGGATCTTTTTCCCTTCTGTCGACTCACAGTGAGTCCCGCGTCTGAAGGTCCTCCTGTCTCGGATTCTGCTCACAGTGATTCCCGCGTCTGAGGTCCTGCTGTCTCGGCTTCTGCTCGCTCATAAGCTCAGAATGAAAAACTGCTGTCTAGTGAAAGGAGAGGAGAAAGTAAAATCTCATTCACTTTTATATGAATATTGGTCCAATTCTATTGTTCATGTACAGTCGGGATGTATGGACACTGTGAGCCGCCGAGGGGATCTTTTTCCCTTCTGTCGACTCACAGCGAGTCCCGCTTCTGAAGGTCCTCCTGTCTCGGATTCTGCTCACAGTGATTCCCGCGTCTGACAGTCCGCCTGTCTCGGCTTCTGCTCACAGCGAGTCCCGGTTCTGAAGGTCCTTCCTGTCTCGGCTTCTGCTCGCTCATTAAGCTCAGAATGAAAAACTGCTGTCTAGTGAAAGGAGAGGAGAAAGTAAAATCTCAGCCAATTTAATAAAAGTGTTTGTCAAATTCTAATGTTCATCAACAATCTGGGTGTATGAAAGTGGCCGAGGAGATTTTTTTCCCTTCTGTAGACTCACAGTGAGTATGGTATCTGAAAGTCTTCGTGTATCCGCTTCTGCTCTCTCATTAAGCTCACAATTAACGACTGCTGTCTCATGTGAAAGGAGAGACCTTCTTTAGAGGCTGCATTTCAGACCAGTGTGTGAAAAAGCCCGAAAATCCACGTATCGCTGCTCAATATCTAATGTTTATCAACTTTCATTTCATGAATAAACAAAATAGACACCAGTCTGAGGCCAGTGAGTCAACATCTGCGTTTTACTTCTTTGTGTCGCTGATAAAGCTCACAATTAACAAATGCTGTCTCAAGCGAAAGGAGAGGAGAAAATGACAAATCAGCCACTTTAATATGAATGTTTGTGAAATTCGAATGGTTGTGAATAATCTGGGTGTATGGAAACGGTCAGAGGCCGACCGGGATACGGGCGTCTGACAGTCCGCCTGTCTCGGCTTCTGCTCACAGCGAGTCCCGGTTCTGAAGGTCCTTCCTGTCTCGGCTTCTGCTCGCTCATTAAGCTCAGAATGAAAAACTGCTGTCTAGTGAAAGGAGAGGAGAAAGTAAAATCTCATTCACTTTTATATGAATATTGGTCCAATTCTATTTATCATGTACAGTCGGGATGTATGGAAACTGTGAGCCGCCGAGGGGGATCTTTTTCCCTTCTGTCGACTCACAGTGAGTCCCGCGTCTGAAGGTCCTCCTGTCTCGGATTCTGCTCACAGTGATTCCCGCGTCTGAAGGTCCTGCTGTCTCGGCTTCTGCTCGCTCACTAAGCTCAGAATGAAAAATGCTGTCTAGTGAAAGGAGAGGAGAAAGTAAAATCTCATTCACTTTTATATGAATATTGGTCCAATTCTATTGTTCATGTACAGTCGGGATGTATGGAAACAGTCTGTGACCGAGGGGAACATTTTCCCGTCTGTGGACTCACAGTGAGTCCCGCGTCTGAAGGTCCTCCTGTCTCGGATTCTGCTCACAGTGATTCCCGCGTCTGAAGTCCCCTGTCTCGGTTCTGCTCACAGCGAGTCCCGGTTCTGAAGGTCCTTCCTGTCTCGGCTTCTGCTCGCTCATTAAGCTCAGAATGAAAAACTGCTGTCTAGTGAAAGGAGAGGAGAAAGTAAAATCTCAGCCAATTTAATAAAAGTGTTTGTCAAATTCTAATGTTCATCAACAATCTGGGTGTATGAAAGTGGCCGAGGGAGATTTTTTTCCCTTCTGTAGACTCACAGTGAGTATGGTATCTGAAAGTCTTCGTGTATCCGCTTCTGCTCTCTCATTAAGCTCACAATTAACGACTGCTGTCTCATGTGAAAGGAGAGACCTTCTTTAGAGGCTGCATTTCAGACCAGTGTGTGAAAAAGCCCGAAAATCCACGTATCGCTGCTCAATATCTAATGTTTATCAACTTTCATTTCATGAATAAACAAAATAGACACCAGTCTGAGGCCAGTGAGTCAACATCTGCGTTTTACTTCTTTGTGTCGCTGATAAAGCTCACAATTAACAAATGCTGTCTCAAGCGAAAGGAGAGGAGAAAATGACAAATCAGCCACTTTAATATGAATGTTTGTGAAATTCGAATGGTTGTGAATAATCTGGGTGTATGGAAACGGTCAGAGGCCGACCGGGATACGGGCGTCTGACAGTCCTCCTGTCTCGGCTTCTGCTCACAGCGAGTCCCGGTTCTGAAGGTCCTTCCTGTCTCGGCTTCTGCTCGCTCATTAAGCTCAGAATGAAAAACTGCTGTCTAGTGAAAGGAGAGGAGAAAGTAAAATCTCATTCACTTTTATATGAATATTGGTCCAATTCTATTAATCATGTACAGTCGGGATGTATGGAAACAGTCTGTGACCGAGGGGAAACATTTTCCCGTCTGTGGACTCACAGTGAGTCCCGCGTCTGAAGGTCCTCCTGTCTCGGATTCTGCTCACAGTTCCGCGTCTGACAGTGCGCCTGTCTCGGCTTCTGCTCACAGCGAGTCCCGCGTCTGAAGGTCCTGCTGTCTCGGCTTCTGCTCGCTCATTAAGCTCAGAATGAAAAACTGCTGTCTAGTGAAAGGAGAGGAGAAAGTAAAATCTCATTCACTTTATATGAATATTGGTCCAATTCTATTGTTCATGTACAGTCGGGATGTATGGAAACTGTGAGCCACCGAGGGGGATCTTTTTCCCTTCTGTCGACTCACAGCGAGTCCCGCTTCTGAAGGTCCTCCTGTCTCGGATTCTGCTCACAGTGATTCCCGCGTCTGAAGGTCCTGCTGTCTCGGCTTCTGCTCGCTCATTAAGCTCAGAATGAAAAACTGCTGTCTAGTGAAAGGAGAGGAGAAAGTAAAATCTCATTCACTTTTATATGAATATTGGTCCAATTCTATTATCATGTACAGTCGGGATGTATGGAAACAGTCTGTGACCGAGGGGAAACATTTTCCCGTCTGTGGACTCACAGTGAGTCCCGCGTCTGAAGGTCCTCCTGTCTCGGATTCTGCTCACAGTGATTCCCGCGTCTGACAGTCCGCCTGTCTCGGCTTCTGCTCACAGCGAGTCCCGGTTCTGAAGGTCCTTCCTGTCTCGGCTTCTGCTCGCTCATTAAGCTCAGAATGAAAAACTGCTGTCTAGTGAAAGGAGAGGAGAAAGTAAAATCTCATTCACTTTTATATGAATATTGGTCCAATTCTATTTATCATGTACAGTCGGGATGTATGGAAACTGTGAGCCGCCGAGGGGGATCTTTTTCCCTTCTGTCGACTCACAGTGAGTCCCGCGTCTGAAGGTCCTCCTGTCTCGGATTCTGCTCACAGTGATTCCCGCGTCTGAAGGTCCTGCTGTCTCGGCTTCTGCTCGCTCACTAAGCTCAGAATGAAAAATTGCTGTCTAGTGAAAGGAGAGGAGAAAGTAAAATCTCATTCACTTTTATATGAATATTGATCCAATTCTATTGTTCATGTACAGTCGGGATGTATGGACACTGTGAGCCGCCGAGGGGGATCTTTTTCCCTTCTGTCGACTCACAGCGAGTCCCGCTTCTGAAGGTCCTCCTGTCTCGGATTCTGCTCACAGTGATTCCCGCGTCTGACAGTCCGCCTGTCTCGGCTTCTGCTCACAGCGAGTCCCGGTTCTGAAGGTCCTTCCTGTCTCGGCTTCTGCTCGCTCATTAAGCTCAGAATGAAAAACTGCTGTCTAGTGAAAGGAGAGGAGAAAGTAAAATCTCAGCCAATTTAATAAAAGTGTTTGTCAAATTCTAATGTTCATCAACAATCTGGGTGTATGAAAGTGGCCGAGGGAGATTTTTTTCCCTTCTGTAGACTCACAGTGAGTATGGTATCTGAAAGTCTTCGTGTATCCGCTTCTGCTCTCTCATTAAGCTCACAATTAACGACTGCTGTCTCATGTGAAAGGAGAGACCTTCTTTAGAGGCTGCATTTCAGACCAGTGTGTGAAAAAGCCCGAAAATCCACGTATCGCTGCTCAATATCTAATGTTTATCAACTTTCATTTCATGAATAAACAAAATAGACACCAGTCTGAGGCCAGTGAGTCAACATCTGCGTTTTACTTCTTTGTGTCGCTGATAAAGCTCACAATTAACAAATGCTGTCTCAAGCGAAAGGAGAGGAGAAAATGACAAATCAGCCACTTTAATATGAATGTTTGTGAAATTCGAATGGTTGTGAATAATCTGGGTGTATGGAAACGGTCAGAGGCCGACCGGGATACGGGCGTCTGACAGTCCGCCTGTCTCGGCTTCTGCTCACAGCGAGTCCCGGTTCTGAAGGTCCTTCCTGTCTCGGCTTCTGCTCGCTCATTAAGCTCAGAATGAAAAACTGCTGTCTAGTGAAAGGAGAGGAGAAAGTAAAATCTCATTCACTTTTATATGAATATTGGTCCAATTCTATTTATCATGTACAGTCGGGATGTATGGAAACTGTGACCGAGGGGAAACTTTTCCCTTCTGTCGACTCACAGTGAGTCCCGCGTCTGAAGGTCCTCCTGTCTCGGATTCTGCTCACAGTGATTCCCGCGTCTGAAGGTCCTGCTGTCTCGGCTTCTGCTCGCTCACTAAGCTCAGAATGAAAAATGCTGTCTAGTGAAAGGAGAGGAGAAAGTAAAATCTCATTCACTTTTATATGAATATTGTCCAATTCTATTGTTCATGTACAGTCGGGATGTATGGAAACTGTGAGCCGAGGGGGATCTTTTCCCTTCTGTCGACTCACAGCGAGTCCTCTGAAGGTCCTCCTGTCTCGGCTTCTGCTCACAGCGAGTCCCGGTTCTGAAGGTCCTTCCTGTCTCGGCTTCTGCTCGCTCATTAAGCTCAGAATGAAAAACTGCTGTCTAGTGAAAGGAGAGGAGAAAGTAAAATCTCATTCACTTTTATATGAATATTGGTCCAATTCTATTTATCATGTACAGTCGGGATGTATGGAAACTGTGACCGCCGGGGATCTTTTTCCCTTCTGTCGACTCACAGTGAGTCCCGCGTCTGAAGGTCCTCCTGTCTCGGATTCTGCTCACAGTGATTCCCGCGTCTGAAGGTCCTGCTGTCTCGGCTTCTGCTCGCTCACTAAGCTCAGAATGAAAAATGCTGTCTAGTGAAAGGAGAGGAGAAAGTAAAATCTCATTCACTTTTATATGAATATTGTCCAATTCTATTGTTCATGTACAGTCGGGATGTATGGAAACTGTGAGCCGCCGAGGGGGATCTTTTTCCCTTCTGTCGACTCACAGCGAGTCCCGCTTCTGAAGGTCCTCCTGTCTCGGATTCTGCTCACAGTGATTCCCGCGTCTGACAGTCCGCCTGTCTCGGCTTCTGCTCACAGCGAGTCCGGTTCTGAAGGTCCTTCCTGTCTCGGCTTCTGCTCGCTCATTAAGCTCAGAATGAAAAACTGCTGTCTAGTGAAAGGAGAGGAGAAAGTAAAATCTCAGCCAATTTAATAAAAGTGTTTGTCAAATTCTAATGTTCATCAACAATCTGGGTGTATGAAAGTGGCCGAGGGAGATTTTTTTCCCTTCTGTAGACTCACAGTGAGTATGGTATCTGAAAGTCTTCGTGTATCCGCTTCTGCTCTCTCATTAAGCTCACAATTAACGACTGCTGTCTCATGTGAAAGGAGAGACCTTCTTTAGAGGCTGCATTTCAGACCAGTGTGTGAAAAAGCCCGAAAATCCACGTATCGCTGCTCAATATCTAATGTTTATCAACTTTCATTTCATGAATAAACAAAATAGACACCAGTCTGAGGCCAGTGAGTCAACATCTGCGTTTTACTTCTTTGTGTCGCTGATAAAGCTCACAATTAACAAATGCTGTCTCAAGCGAAAGGAGAGGAGAAAATGACAAATCAGCCACTTTAATATGAATGTTTGTGAAATTCGAATGGTTGTGAATAATCTGGGTGTATGGAAACGGTCAGAGGCCGACCGGGATACGGGCGTCTGACAGTCCGCCTGTCTCGGCTTCTGCTCACAGCGAGTCCCGGTTCTGAAGGTCCTTCCTGTCTCGGCTTCTGCTCGCTCATTAAGCTCAGAATGAAAAACTGCTGTCTAGTGAAAGGAGAGGAGAAAGTAAAATCTCATTCACTTTTATATGAATATTGGTCCAATTCTATTGATCATGTACAGTCGGGATGTATGGAAACAGTCTGTGACCGAGGGGAAACATTTTCCCGTCTGTGGACTCACAGTGAGTCCCGCGTCTGAAGGTCCTCCTGTCTCGGATTCTGCTCACAGTGATTCCCGCGTCTGACAGTCCGCCTGTCTCGGCTTCTGCTCACAGCGAGTCCCGGTTCTGAAGGTCCTTCCTGTCTCGGCTTCTGCTCGCTCATTAAGCTCAGAATGAAAAACTGCTGTCTAGTGAAAGGAGAGGAGAAAGTAAAATCTCATTCACTTTTATATGAATATTGGTCCAATTCTATTATCATGTACAGTCGGGATGTATGGAAACTGTGAGCCGCCGAGGGGGATCTTTTTCCCTTCTGTCGACTCACAGTGAGTCCCGCGTCTGAAGGTCCTCCTGTCTCGGATTCTGCTCACAGTGATTCCCGCGTCTGAAGGTCCTGCTGTCTCGGCTTCTGCTCGCTCACTAAGCTCAGAATGAAAAATTGCTGTCTAGTGAAAGGAGAGGAGAAAGTAAAATCTCATTCACTTTTATATGAATATTGGTCCAATTCTATTGTTCATGTACAGTCGGGATGTATGGACACTGTGAGCCGCCGAGGGGATCTTTTTCCCTTCTGTCGACTCACAGCGAGTCCCGATTCTGAAGGTCCTCCTGTCTCGGATTCTGCTCACAGTGATTCCCGCGTCTGACAGTCCGCCTGTCTCGGCTTCTGCTCACAGCGAGTCCCGGTTCTGAAGGTCCTTCCTGTCTCGGCTTCTGCTCGCTCATTAAGCTCAGAATGAAAAACTGCTGTCTAGTGAAAGGAGAGGAGAAAGTAAAATCTCATTCACTTTTATATGAATATTGGTCCAATTCTATTGATCATGTACAGTCGGGATGTATGGAAACAGTCTGTGACCGAGGGGAAACATTTTCCCGTCTGTGGACTCACAGTGAGTCCCGCGTCTGAAGGTCCTCCTGTCTCGGATTCTGCTCACAGTGATTCCCGCGTCTGACAGTCCGCCTGTCTCGGCTTCTGCTCACAGCGAGTCCCGGTTCTGAAGGTCCTTCCTGTCTCGGCTTCTGCTCGCTCATTAAGCTCAGAATGAAAAACTGCTGTCTAGTGAAAGGAGAGGAGAAAGTAAAATCTCATTCACTTTTATATGAATATTGGTCCAATTCTATTTATCATGTACAGTCGGGATGTATGGAAACTGTGAGCCGCCGAGGGGGATCTTTTTCCCTTCTGTCGACTCACAGTGAGTCCCGCGTCTGAAGGTCCTCCTGTCTCGGATTCTGCTCACAGTGATTCCCGCGTCTGAAGGTCCTGCTGTCTCGGCTTCTGCTCGCTCACTAAGCTCAGAATGAAAAATTGCTGTCTAGTGAAAGGAGAGGAGAAAGTAAAATCTCATTGACTTTTATATGAATATTGGTCCAATTCTATTGTTCATGTACAGTCGGGATGTATGGACACTGGTGAGCCGCCGAGGGGGATCTTTTTCCCTTCTGTCGACTCACAGCGAGTCCCGATTCTGAAGGTCCTCCTGTCTCGGATTCTGCTCACAGTGATTCCCGCGTCTGACAGTCCGCCTGTCTCGGCTTCTGCTCACAGCGAGTCCCGGTTCTGAAGGTCCTTCCTGTCTCGGCTTCTGCTCGCTCATTAAGCTCAGAATGAAAAACTGCTGTCTAGTGAAAGGAGAGGAGAAAGTAAAATCTCATTCACTTTTATATGAATATTGGTCCAATTCTATTGATCATGTACAGTCGGGATGTATGGAAACAGTCTGTGACCGAGGGGAAACATTTTTCCCGTCTGTGGACTCACAGTGAGTCCCGCGTCTGAAGGTCCTCCTGTCTCGGATTCTGCTCACAGTGATTCCCGCGTCTGACAGTCCGCCTGTCTCGGCTTCTGCTCACAGCGAGTCCCGGTTCTGAAGGTCCTTCCTGTCTCGGCTTCTGCTCGCTCATTAAGCTCAGAATGAAAACTGCTGTCTAGTGAAAGGAGAGGAGAAAGTAAAATCTCATTCACTTTTATATGAATATTTGGTCAATTCTATTGATCATGTACAGTCGGGATGTATGGAAACTGTGAGGCCACCGAGGGGGATCTTTTTCCCTTCTGTCGACTCACAGCGAGTCCCGCTTCTGAAGGTCCTCCTGTCTCGGATTCTGCTCACAGTGATTCCCGCGTCTGACAGTCCGCCTGTCTCGGCTTCTGCTCACAGCGAGTCCCGGTTCTGAAGGTCCTTCCTGTCTCGGCTTCTGCTCGCTCATTAAGCTCAGAATGAAAAACTGCTGTCTAGTGAAAGGAGAGGAGAAAGTAAAATATCATTCACTTTTATATGAATATTGGTCCAATTCTATTGATCATGTACAGTCGGGATGTAATGGAAACAGTCTGTGACCGAGGGGAAACATTTTCCCGTCTGTGGACTCACAGTGAGTCCCGCGTCTGAAGGTCCTCCTGTCTCGGATTCTGCTCACAGCGAGGTCCGCGTCTGACAGTGCGCCTGTCTCGGCTTCTGCTCACAGCGAGTCCCGCGTCTGAAGGTCCTGCTGTCTCGGCTTCTGCTCGCTCATTAAGCTCAGAATGAAAAACTGCTGTCTAGTGAAAGGAGAGGAGAAAGTAAAAATCTCATTCACTTTTATATGAATATTGGTCCAATTCTATTAATCATGTACAGTCGGGATGTATGGAAACAGTCTGTGACCGAGGGGAACATTTTCCCGTCTGTGGACTCACAGTGAGTCCCGCGTCTGAAAGTCTTGCTGTCTCGGATTCTGCTCACAGCGAGTCCCGCGTCTGACAGTGCGCCTGTCTCGGCTTCTGCTCACAGCGAGTCCGGTTCTGAAGGTCCTTCCTGTCTCGGCTTCTGCTCGCTCATTAAGCTCAGAATGAAAAACTGCTGTCTAGTGAAAGGAGAGGAGAAAGTAAAATCTCATTCACTTTTATATGAATATTGGTCCAATTCTATTAATCATGTACAGTCGGGATGTATGGAAACAGTCTGTGACCGAGGGGAAACATTTTCCCGTCTGTGGACTCACAGTCAGTCCGCGTCTGAAGGTCCTCCTGTCTCGGATTCTGCTCACAGTGATTCCCGCGTCTGACAGTTGCGCCTGTCTCGGCTTCTTGCTCACAGCGAGTCCCCCGGTTCTGAAGGTCCTTCCTGTCTCGGCTTCTGCTCGCTCATTAAGCTCAGAATGAAAAACTGCTGTCTAGTGAAAGGAGAGGAGAAAGTAAAATCTCATTCACTTTTATATGAATATTGGTCCAATTCTATTAATCATGTACAGTCGGGATGTATGGAAACAGTCTGTGACCGAGGGGAAACATTTTCCCGTCTGTGGACTCACAGTCAGTCCCGCGTCTGAAGGTCCTCCTGTCTCGGATTCTGCTCACAGCGAGTCCCGCGTCTGACAGTGCGCCTGTCCTCGGCTTCTGCTCACAGCGAGTCCCGCGTCTGAAGGTCCTGCTGTCTCGGCTTCTGCTCGCTCATTAAGCTCAGAATGAAAAACTGCTGTCTAGTGAAAGGAGAGGAGAAAGTAAAATCTCATTCACGTTTATATGAATATTGGTCCAATTCTATTGTTCATGTACAGTCGGGATGTATGGAAACTGTGAGCCACCGAGGGGGATCTTTTTCCCTTCTGTCGACTCACAGCGAGTCCTGCTTCTGAAGGTCCTCCTGTCTCGGATTCTGCTCACAGTGATTCCCGCGTCTGAAGGTCCTTCCTGTCTCGGCTTCTGCTCGCTCATTAAGCTCAGAATGAAAAACTGCTGTCTAGTGAAAGGAGAGGAGAAAGTAAAATCTCATTCACTTTTATATGAATATTTGGTCCAATTCTATTAATCATGTACAGTCGGGATGTATGGAAACAGTCTGTGACCGAGGGGAAAACATTTTCCCGTCTGTGGACTCACAGTGAGTCCCGCGTCTGAAGGTCCTCCTGTCTCGGATTCTGCTCACAGTGATTCCCGCGTCTGACAGTCCGCCTGTCTCGGCTTCTGCTCACAGCGAGTCCCGGTTCTGAAGGTCTTCCTGTCTCGGCTTCTGCTCGCTCCATTAAGCTCAGAATGAAAAACTGCTGTCTAGTGAAAGGAGAGGAGAAAGTAAAATCTCATTCACTTTTATATGAATATTGGGTCCAATTCTATTTATCATGTACAGTCGGGATGTATGGAAACTGTGAGCCGCCGAGGGGGATCTTTTTCCCTTCTGTCGACTCACAGCGAGTCCCGCTTCTGAAGGTCCTCCTGCCTCGGATTCTGCTCACAGTGATTCCCGCGTCTGACAGTCCGCCTGTCTCGGCTTCTGCTCACAGCGAGTCCGGTTCTGAAGGTCCTTCCTGTCTCGGCTTCTGCTCGCTCATTAAGCTCAGAATGAAAAACTGCTGTCTAGTGAAAGGAGAGGAGAAAGTAAAATCTCAGCCAATTTAATAAAAGTGTTTGTCAAATTCTTATGTTCATCAACAATCTGGGTGTATGAAAGTGCCGAGGGAGATTTTTTCCCCTTCTGTAGACTCACAGTGAGTATGGTATCTGAAAGTCTTCGTGTATCCGCTTCTGCTCTCTCATTAAGCTCACAATTAACGACTGCTGTCTCATGTGAAAGGAGAGACCTTCTTTAGAGGCTGCATTTCAGACCAGTGTGTGAAAAAGCCGAAAATCCACGTATCGCTGCTCAATATCTAATGTTTATCAACTTTCATTTCATGAATAAACAAAATAGACACCAGTCTGAGGCCAGTGAGTCAACATCTGCGTTTTACTTCTTTGTGTCGCTGATAAAGCTCACAATTAACAAATGCTGTCTCAAGCGAAAGGAGAGGAGAAAATGACAAATCAGCACTTTAATATGAATGTTTGTGAAATTCGAATGGTTGTGAATAATCTGGGTGTATGGAAACGGTCAGAGGCCGACCGGGATACGGGCGTCTGACAGTCCGCCTGTCTCGGCTTCTGCTCACAGCGAGTCCCGGTTCTGAAGGTCCTTCCTGTCTCGGCTTCTGCTCGCTCATTAAGCTCAGAATGAAAAACTGCTGTCTAGTGAAAGGAGAGGAGAAAGTAAAATCTCATTCACTTTTATATGAATATTGGTCCAATTCTATTTATCATGTACAGTCGGGATGTATGGAAACAGTCTGTGACCGAGGGGAAACATTTTCCCGTCTGTGGACTCACAGTGAGTCCCGCGTCTGAAGGTCCTCCTGTCTCGGATTCTGCTCACAGTGATTCCCGCGTCTGACAGTCCGCCTGTCTCGGCTTCTGCTCACAGCGAGTCCCGGTTCTGAAGGTCCTTCCTGTCTCGGCTTCTGCTCGCTCATTAAGCTCAGAATGAAAAACTGCTGTCTAGTGAAAGGAGAGGAGAAAGTAAAATCTCATTCACTTTTATATGAATATTGGTCCAATTCTATTTATCATGTACAGTCGGGATGTATGGAAACTGTGAGCCGCCGAGGGGGATCTTTTTCCCTTCTGTCGACTCACAGTGAGTCCCGCGTCTGAAGGTCCTCCCTGTCTCGGATTCTGCTCACAGTGATTCCCGCGTCTGAAGGTCCTGCTGTCTCGGCTTCTGCTCGTCACTAAGCTCAGAATGAAAAATTGCTGTCTAGTGAAAGGAGAGGAGAAAGTAAAATCTCATTCACTTTTATATGAATATTGATCCAATTTATTGTTCATGTACAGTCGGGATGTATGGAAACTGTGAGCCACCGAGGGGGATCTTTTTCCCTTCTGTCGACCTCACAGCGAGTCCTGCTTTCTGAAGGTCTCCTGTCTCGGCTTCTGCTCACAGCGAGTCCGGTTCTGAAGGTCTTCCTGTCTCGGCTTCTGCTCGCTCATTAAGCTCAGAAATGAAAAACTGCTGTCTAGTGAAAGGAGAGGAGAAAGTAAAATCTCATTCACTTTTATATGAATATTGGTCCAATTCTATTTATCATGTACAGTCGGGATGTATGGAAACTGTGAGCCGCCGAGGGGGATCTTTTTCGCCTTCTGTCGACTCACAGTGAGTCCCGCGTCTGAAGGTCCTCCTGTCTCGGATTCTGCTCACAGTGATTCCCGCGTCTGAAGGTCCTGCTGTCTCGGCTTCTGCTCGCTCACTAAGCTCAGAATGAAAAATTGCTGTCTAGTGAAAGGAGAGGAGAAAGTAAAATCTCATTCACTTTTATATGAATATTGATCCAATTCTATTGTTCATGTACAGTCGGGATGTATGGACACTGTGAGCCGCCGAGGGGGATCTTTTCCCTTCTGTCGACTCACAGCGGAGTCCCGCTTCTGAAGGTCCTCCTGTCTCGGATTCTGCTCACAGTGATTCCCGCGTCTGACAGTCCGCCTGTCTCGGCTTCTGCTCACAGCGAGTCCCGGTTCTGAAGGTCCTTCCTGTCTCGGCTTCTGCTCGCTCATTAAGCTCAGAATGAAAAACTGCTGTCTAGTGAAAGGAGAGGAGAAAGTAAAATCTCAGCCAATTTAATAAAAGTGTTTGTCAAATTCTAATGTTCATCAACAATCTGGGTGTATGAAAGTGGCCGAGGGAGATTTTTTTCCCTTCTGTAGACTCACAGTGAGTATGGTATCTGAAAGTCTTCGTGTATCCGCTTCTGCTCTCTCATTAAGCTCACAATTAACGACTGCTGTCTCATGTGAAAGGAGAGACCTTCTTTAGAGGCTGCATTTCAGACCAGTGTGTGAAAAAGCCCGAAAATCCACGTATCGCTGCTCAATATCTAATGTTTATCAACTTTCATTTCATGAATAAACAAAATAGACACCAGTCTGAGGCCAGTGAGTCAACATCTGCGTTTTACTTCTTTGTGTCGCTGATAAAGCTCACAATTAACAAATGCTGTCTCAAGCGAAAGGAGAGGAGAAAATGACAAATCAGCCACTTTAATATGAATGTTTGTGAAATTCGAATGGTTGTGAATAATCTGGGTGTATGGAAACGGTCAGAGGCCGACCGGGATACGGGCGTCTGACAGTCCGCCTGTCTCGGCTTCTGCTCACAGCGAGTCCCGGTTCTGAAGGTCCTTCCTGTCTCGGCTTCTGCTCGCTCATTAAGCTCAGAATGAAAAACTGCTGTCTAGTGAAAGGAGAGGAGAAAGTAAAATCTCATTCACTTTTATATGAATATTGGTCCAATTCTATTGATCATGTACAGTCGGGATGTATGGAAACAGTCTGTGACCGGAGGGGAAACATTTTCCCGTCTGTGGACTCACAGTGAGTCCCGCGTCTGAAGGTCCTCCTGTCTCGGATTCTGCTCACAGTGATTCCCGCGTCTGACAGTCCGCCTGTCTCGGCTTCTGCTCACAGCGAGTCCCGGTTCTGAAGGTCCTTCCTGTCTCGGCTTCTGCTCGCTCATTAAGCTCAGAATGAAAAACTGCTGTCTAGTGAAAGGAGAGGAGAAAGTAAAATCTCATTCACTTTTATATGAATATTGGTCCAATTCTATTTATCATGTACAGTCGGGATGTATGGAAACTGTGAGCCGCCGAGGGGGATCTTTTTCCCTTCTGTCGACTCACAGTGAGTCCCGCGTCTGAAGGTCCTCCTGTCTCGGATTCTGCTCACAGTGATTCCCGCGTCTGAAGGTCCTGCTGTCTCGGCTTCTGCTCGCTCACTAAGCTCAGAATGAAAAATTGCTGTCTAGTGAAAGGAGAGGAGAAAGTAAAATCTCATTCACTTTTATATGAATATTGATCCAATTCTATTGTTCATGTACAGTCGGGATGTATGGAAACTGTGAGCCACCGAGGGGGATCTTTTTCCCTTCTGTCGACTCACAGCGAGTCCTGCTTCTGAAGGTCCTCCTGTCTCGGCTTCTGCTCACAGCGAGTCCCGGTTCTGAAGGTCCTTCCTGTCTCGGCTTCTGCTCGCTCATTAAGCTCAGAATGAAAAACTGCTGTCTAGTGAAAGGAGAGGAGAAAGTAAAATCTCATTCACTTTTATATGAATATTGGTCCAATTCTATTTATCATGTACAGTCGGGATGTATGGAAACTGTGAGCCGCCGAGGGGGATCTTTTTCCCTTCTGTCGACTCACAGTGAGTCCCGCGTCTGAAGGTCCTCCTGTCTCGGATTCTGCTCACAGTGATTCCCGCGTCTGAAGGTCCTGCTGTCTCGGCTTCTGCTCGCTCACTAAGCTCAGAATGAAAAATTGCTGTCTAGTGAAAGGAGAGGAGAAAGTAAAATCTCATTCACTTTTATATGAATATTGATCCAATTCTATTGTTCATGTACAGTCGGGATGTATGGACACTGTGAGCCGCCGAGGGGGATCTTTTTCCCTTCTGTCGACTCACAGCGAGTCCCGCTTCTGAAGGTCCTCCTGTCTCGGATTCTGCTCACAGTGATTCCCGCGTCTGACAGTCGCTGTCTCGGCTTCTGCTCACAGCGAGTCCCGGTTCTGAAGGTCCTTCCTGTCTCGGCTTCTGCTCGCTCATTAAGCTCAGAATGAAAAACTGCTGTCTAGTGAAAGGAGAGGAGAAAGTAAAATCTCAGCCAATTTAATAAAAGTGTTTGTCAAATTCTAATGTTCATCAACCAATCTGGGTGTATGAAAGTGGCCGAGGGAGATTTTTTTCCCTTCTTAGACTCACAGTGAGTATGGTATCTGAAAGTCTTCGTGTATCCGCTTCTGCTCTCTCATTAAGCTCACAAATTAACGACTGCTGTCTCATGTGAAAGGAGAGACCTTCTTTAGAGCTGCATTTCAGACCAGTGTGTGAAAAAGCCCGAAAATCCACGTATCGCTGCTCAATATCTAATGTTTATCAACTTTCATTTCATGAATAAACAAAATAGACACCAGTCTGAGGCCAGTGAGTCAACATCTGCGTTTTACTTCTTTGTGTCGCTGATAAAGCTCACAATTAACAAATGCTGTCTCAAGCGAAAGGAGAGGAGAAAATGACAAATCAGCCACTTTAATATGAATGTTTGTGAAATTCGAATGGTTGTGAATAATCTGGGTGTATGGAAACGGTCAGAGGCCGACCGGGATACGGGCGTCTGACAGTCCGCCTGTCTCGGCTTCTGCTCACAGCGAGTCCCGGTTCTGAAGGTCCTTCCTGTCTCGGCTTCTGCTCGCTCATTAAGCTCAGAATGAAAAACTGCTGTCTAGTGAAAGGAGAGGAGAAAGTAAAATCTCATTCACTTTTATATGAATATTGGTCCAATTCTATTGATCATGTACAGTCGGGATGTATGGAAACAGTCTGTGACCGAGGGGAAACATTTTCCCGTCTGTGGACTCACAGTGAGTCCCGCGTCTGAAGGTCCTCCTGTCTCGGATTCTGCTCACAGTGATTCCCGCGTCTGACAGTCCGCCTGTCTCGGCTTCTGCTCACAGCGAGTCCCGGTTCTGAAGGTCCTTCCTGTCTCGGCTTCTGCTCGCTCATTAAGCTCAGAATGAAAAACTGCTGTCTAGTGAAAGGAGAGGAGAAAGTAAAATCTCATTCACTTTTATATGAATATTGGTCCAATTCTATTTATCATGTACAGTCGGGATGTATGGAAACTGTGAGCCGCCGAGGGGATCTTTTTCCCTTCTGTCGACTCACAGTGAGTCCCGCGTCTGAAGGTCCTCCTGTCTCGGATTCTGCTCACAGTGATTCCCGTCTGAAGGTCCTGCTGTCTCGGCTTCTGCTCGCTCACTAAGCTCAGAATGAAAAATTGCTGTCTAGTGAAAGGAGAGGAGAAAGTAAAATCTCATTCACTTTTATATGAATATTGGTCCAATTCTATTGTTCATGTACAGTCGGGATGTATGGACACTGTGAGCCGAGGGGGATCTTTTTCCCTTCTGTCGACTCACAGCGAGTCCCGTTCTGAAGGTCCTCCTGTCTCGGATTCTGCTCACAGTGATTCCCGCGTCTGACAGTCCGCCTGTCTCGGCTTCTGCTCACAGCGAGTCCCGGTTCTGAAGGTCCTTCCTGTCTCGGCTTCTGCTCGCTCATTAAGCTCAGAATGAAAAACTGCTGTCTAGTGAAAGGAGAGGAGAAAGTAAAATCTCATTCACTTTTATATGAATATTGGTCCAATTCTATTGATCATGTACAGTCGGGATGTATGGAAACAGTCTGTGACCGAGGGGAAACATTTTCCCGTCTGTGGACTCACAGTGAGTCCCGCGTCTGAAGGTCCTCCTGTCTCGGATTCTGCTCACAGTGATTCCCGCGTCTGACAGTCCGCCTGTCTCGGCTTCTGCTCACAGCGAGTCCCGGTTCTGAAGGTCCTTCCTGTCTCGGCTTCTGCTCGCTCATTAAGCTCAGAATGAAAAACTGCTGTCTAGTGAAAGGAGAGGAGAAAGTAAAATCTCATTCACTTTTATATGAATATTGGTCCAATTCTATTAATCATGTACAGTCGGGATGTATGGAAACAGTCTGTGACCGAGGGGGAAACATTTTCCCGTCTGTGGACTCACAGTGAGTCCCGCGTCTGAAGGTCCTCCTGTCTCGGATTCTGCTCACAGCGAGTTCTGACAGTGCGCCTGTCTCGGCTTCTGCTCACAGCGAGTCCCGCGTCTGAAGGTCCTGCTGTCTCGGCTTCTGCTCGCTCATTAAGCTCAGAATGAAAAACTGCTGTCTAGTGAAAGGAGAGGAGAAAGTAAAATCTCATTCACTTTATATGAATATTGGTCCAATTCTATTGTTCATGTACAGTCGGGATGTATGGAAACTGTGAGCCGAGGGGGATCTTTTTCCCTTCTGTCGACTCACAGCGAGTCCCGCTTCTGAAGGTCCTCCTGTCTCGGATTCTGCTCACAGTGATTCCCGCGTCTGAAGGTCCTTCCTGTCTCGGCTTCTGCTCGCTCATTAAGCTCAGAATGAAAAACTGCTGTCTAGTGAAAGGAGAGGAGAAAGTAAAATCTCATTCACTTTTATATGAATATTGGTCCAATTCTATTAATCATGTACAGTCGGGATGTATGGAAACAGTCTGTGACCGAGGGGAAACATTTTCCCGTCTGTGGACTCACAGTGAGTCCCGCGTCTGAAGGTCCTCCTGTCTCGGATTCTGCTCACAGTGATTCCCGCGTCTGACAGTCCGCCTGTCTCGGCTTCTGCTCACAGCGAGTCCCGGTTCTGAAGGTCCTTCCTGTCTCGGCTTCTGCTCGCTCATTAAGCTCAGAATGAAAAACTGCTGTCTAGTGAAAGGAGAGGAGAAAGTAAAATCTCATTCACTTTTATATGAATATTGGTCCAATTCTATTTATCATGTACAGTCGGGATGTATGGAAACTGTGAGCCGCCGAGGGGGATCTTTTTCCCTTCTGTCGACTCACAGCGAGTCCCGCTTCTGAAGGTCCTCCTGTCTCGGATTCTGCTCACAGTGATTCCCGCGTCTGACAGTCCGCCTGTCTCGGCTTCTGCTCACAGCGAGTCCCGGTTCTGAAGGTCCTTCCTGTCTCGGCTTCTGCTCGCTCATTAAGCTCAGAATGAAAAACTGCTGTCTAGTGAAAGGAGAGGAGAAAGTAAAATCTCAGCCAATTTAATAAAAGTGTTTGTCAAATTCTATGTTCATCAACAATCTGGGTGTATGAAAGTGGCCGAGGGAGATTTTTTTCCCTTCTGTAGACTCACAGTGAGTATGGTATCTGAAAGTCTTCGTGTATCCGCTTCTGCTCTCTCATTAAGCTCACAATTAACGACTGCTGTCTCATGTGAAAGGAGAGACCTTCTTTAGAGGCTGCATTTCAGACCAGTGTGTGAAAAAGCCCGAAAATCCACGTATCGCTGCTCAATATCTAATGTTTATCAACTTTCATTTCATGAATAAACAAAATAGACACCAGTCTGAGGCCAGTGAGTCAACATCTGCGTTTTACTTCTTTGTGTCGCTGATAAAGCTCACAATTAACAAATGCTGTCTCAAGCGAAAGGAGAGGAAAATGACAAATCAGCCACTTTAATATGAATGTTTGTGAAATTCGAATGTTGTGAATAATCTGGGTGTATGGAAACGGTCAGAGGCCGACCGGGATACGGGCGTCTGACAGTCCGCCTGTCTCGGCTTCTGCTCACAGCGAGTCCCGGTTCTGAAGGTCCTTCCTGTCTCGGCTTCTGCTCGCTCATTAAGCTCAGAATGAAAAACTGCTGTCTAGTGAAAGGAGAGGAGAAAGTAAAATCTCATTCACTTTTATATGAATATTGGTCCAATTCTATTTATCATGTACAGTCGGGATGTATGGAAACAGTCTGTGACCGAGGGGAAACATTTTCCCGTCTGTGGACTCACAGTGAGTCCCGCGTCTGAAGGTCCTCCTGTCTCGGATTCTGCTCACAGTGATTCCCGCGTCTGACAGTCCGCCTGTCTCGGCTTCTGCTCACAGCGAGTCCCGGTTCTGAAGGTCCTTCCTGTCTCGGCTTCTGCTCGCTCATTAAGCTCAGAATGAAAAACTGCTGTCTAGTGAAAGGAGAGGAGAAAGTAAAATCTCATTCACTTTTATATGAATATTGGTCCAATTCTATTTATCATGTACAGTCGGGATGTATGGAAACTGTGAGCCGCCGAGGGGATTTTTCCCTTCTGTCGACTCACAGTGAGTCCCGGTCTGAAGGTCCTCCTGTCTCGGATTCTGCTCACAGTGATTCCCGCGTCTGACAGTCGCCTGTCTCGGCTTCTGCTCACAGCCCGGTCTGAAGGTCCTTCTGTCTCGGCTTCTGCTCGCTCATAAGCTCAGAATGAAAAACTGCTGTCTAGTGAAAGGAGAGGAGAAAGTAAAATCTCATTCACTTTTATATGAATATTGGTCCAATTCTATTGTTCATGTACAGTCGGGATGTATGGAAACTGTGAGCCACCGAGGGGGATCTTTTTCCCTTCTGTCGACTCACAGCGAGTCCCGCTTCTGAAGGTCCTCCTGTCTCGGATTCTGCTCACAGTGATTCCCGCGTCTGACAGTCCGCCTGTCTCGGCTTCTGCTCACAGCGAGTCCCGGTTCTGAAGGTCCTTCCTGTCTCGGCTTCTGCTCGCTCATTAAGCTCAGAATGAAAAACTGCTGTCTAGTGAAAGGAGAGGAGAAAGTAAAATCTCATTCACTTTTATATGAATATTGGTCCAATTCTATTGATCATGTACAGTCGGGATGTATGGAAACAGTCTGTGACCGAGGGGAAACATTTTCCCGTCTGTGGACTCACAGTGAGTCCCGCGTCTGAAGGTCCTCCTGTCTCGGATTCTGCTCACAGTGATTCCCGCGTCTGACAGTCCGCCTGTCTCGGCTTCTGCTCACAGCGAGTCCCGGTTCTGAAGGTCCTTCCTGTCTCGGCTTCTGCTCGCTCATTAAGCTCAGAATGAAAAACTGCTGTCTAGTGAAAGGAGAGGAGAAAGTAAAATCTCATTCACTTTTATATGAATATTGGTCCAATTCTATTGATCATGTACAGTCGGGATGTATGGAAACTGTGAGCCACCGAGGGGGATCTTTTTCCCTTCTGTCGACTCACAGCGAGTCCCGCTTCTGAAGGTCCTCCTGTCTCGGATTCTGCTCACAGTGATTCCCGCGTCTGACAGTCCGCCTGTCTCGGCTTCTGCTCACAGCGAGTCCCGGTTCTGAAGGTCCTTCCTGTCTCGGCTTCTGCTCGCTCATTAAGCTCAGAATGAAAAACTGCTGTCTAGTGAAAGGAGAGGAGAAAGTAAAATCTCATTCACTTTTATATGAATATTGGTCCAATTCTATTGATCATGTACAGTCGGGATGTATGGAAACAGTCTGTGACCGAGGGGAAACATTTTCCCGTCTGTGGACTCACAGTGAGTCCCGTCTGAAGGTCCTCCTGTCTCGGATTCTGCTCACAGTGATCCCGCGTCTGACAGTCCGCCTGTCTCGGCTTCTGCTCACAGCGAGTCCCGGTTCTGAAGGTCCTCCTGTCTCGGCTTCTGCTCGCTCATTAAGCTCAGAATGAAAAACTGCTGTCTAGTGAAAGGAGAGGAGAAAGTAAAATCTCATTCACTTTTATATGAATATTGGTCCAATTCTATTATCATGTACAGTCGGGATGTATGGAAACAGTCTGTGACCGAGGGGAAACATTTTCCCGTCTGTGGACTCACAGTGAGTCCCGCGTCTGAAGTCCTCTGTCTCGGATTCTGCTCACAGCTCCCGCGTCTGACAGTCGCCTGTCTCGGCTTCTGCTCACAGCGAGTCCCGGTTCTGAAGGTCCTTCCTGTCTCGGCTTCTGCTCGCTCATTAAGCTCAGAATGAAAAACTGCTGTCTAGTGAAAGGAGAGGAGAAAGTAAAATCTCATTCACTTTTATATGAATATTGGTCCAATTCTATTAATCATGTACAGTCGGGATGTATGGAAACAGTCTGTGACCGAGGGGAAACATTTTCCCGTCTGTGGACTCACAGTGAGTCCCGCGTCTGAAGGTCCTCCTGTCTCGGATTCTGCTCACAGTGATCCCGCGTCTGACAGTCCGCCTGTCTCGGCTTCTGCTCACAGCGAGTCCCGGTCTGAAGGTCCTTCCTGTCTCGGCTTCTGCTCGCTCATTAAGCTCAGAATGAAAAACTGCTGTCTAGTGAAAGGAGAGGAGAAAGTAAAATCTCATTCACTTTTATATGAATATTGGTCCAATTCTATTTTCATGTACAGTCGGGATGTATGGAAACTGTGAGACCGAGGGGGATCTTTTTCCCTTCTGTCGACTCACAGTGAGTCCCGCGTCTGAAGGTCCTCCTGTCTCGGATTCTGCTCACAGTGTCCCGTCTGAAGGTCCTTCCTGTCTCGGCTTCTGCTCGCTCATTAAGCTCAGAATGAAAAACTGCTGTCTAGTGAAAGGAGAGGAGAAAGTAAAATCTCATTCACTTTTATATGAATATTGGTCCAATTCTATTGTTCATGTACAGTCGGGATGTATGGAAACTGTGAGCCGCCGAGGGGGATCTTTTTCCCTTCTGTCGACTCACAGCGAGTCCCGCTTCTGAAGGTCTCCTGTCTCGGATTCTGCTCACAGTGATTCCCGCGTCTGACAGTCCGCCTGTCTCGGCTTCTGCTCACAGCGAGTCCCGGTTCTGAAGGTCCTTCCTGTCTCGGCTTCTGCTCGCTCATTAAGCTCAGAATGAAAAACTGCTGTCTAGTGAAAGGAGAGGAGAAAGTAAAATCTCAGCCAATTTAATAAAAGTGTTTGTCAAATTCTTATGTTCATCAACAATCTGGGTGTATGAAAGGCCGAGGGAGATTTTTTTCCCTTCTGTAGACTCACAGTGAGTATGGTATCTGAAAGTCTTCGTGTATCGCTTCTGCTCTCATTAAGCTCACAATTAACGACTGCTGTCTCATGTGAAGGAGAGACCTTCTTTAGAGGCTGCATTTCAGACCAGTGTGTGAAAAAGCCCGAAAATCCACGTATCGCTGCTCAATATCTAATGTTTATCAACTTTCATTTCATGAATAAACAAAATAGACACCAGTCTGAGGCCAGTGAGTCAACATCTGCGTTTTACTTCTTTGTGTCGCTGATAAAGCTCACAATTAACAAATGCTGTCTCAAGCGAAAGGAGAGGAGAAAATGACAAATCAGCCACTTTAATATGAATGTTTGTGAAATTCCTGGGTGTATGGAATGGATTCTGACAGTCCGCCTGTCTCGGCTTCTGCTCACAGCGAGTCCCGGTTCTGAAGGTCCTTCCTGTCTCGGCTTCTGCTCGCTCATTAAGCTCAGAATGAAAAACTGCTGTCTAGTGAAAGGAGAGGAGAAAGTAAAATCTCATTCACTTTTATATGAATATTGGTCCAATTCTATTATCATGTACAGTCGGGATGTATGGAACAGTCTGTGACCGAGGGGAAACATTTTCCCGTCTGTGGACTCACAGTGAGTCCCGCGTCTGAAGGTCCTCCTGTCTCGGATTCTGCTCACAGTGATTCCCGCGTCTGACAGTCCGCCTGTCTCGGCTTCTGCTCACAGCGAGTCCCGGTCTGAAGGTCCTTCCTGTCTCGGCTTCTGCTCGCTCATTAAGCTCAGAATGAAAAACTGCTGTCTAGTGAAAGGAGAGGAGAAAGTAAAATCTCATTCACTTTTATATGAATATTGGTCCAATTCTATTTTCATGTACAGTCGGATGTATGGAAACTGTGAGCCGCCGAGGGGGATCTTTTTCCCTTCTGTCGACTCACAGTGAGTCCCGTCTGAAGGTCCTCCTGTCTCGGATTCTGCTCACAGTGATTCCCGCGTCTGACAGTCCGCCTGTCTCGGCTTCTGCTCACTCCCGGTCTGAAGGTCCTTTGTCTCGGCTTCTGCTCGCTCATTAAGCTCAGAATGAAAAACTGCTGTCTAGTGAAAGGAGAGGAGAAAGTAAAATCTCATTCACTTTTATATGAATATTGGTCCAATTCTATTGTTCATGTACAGTCGGGATGTATGGAACACTGTGACCCGAGGGGATCTTTTTCCCTTCTGTCGACTCACAGCGAGTCCCGCTTCTGAAGGTCCTCCTGTCTCGGATTCTGCTCACAGTGATTCCCGCGTCTGACAGTCCGCCTGTCTCGGCTTCTGCTCACAGCGAGTCCCGGTTCTGAAGGTCCTTCCTGTCTCGGCTTCTGCTCGCTCATTAAGCTCAGAATGAAAAACTGCTGTCTAGTGAAAGGAGAGGAGAGAAGAAAGTAAAATCTCATTCACTTTTATATGAATATTGGTCCAATTCTATTGATCATGTACAGTCGGGATGTATGGAAACTGTGACCGAGGGGGATCTTTTTCCGTCTGTCGACTCACAGTGAGTCCCGCTTCTGAAGGTCCTCCTGTCTCGGATTCTGCTCACAGTGATTCCCGCGTCTGACAGTCGCCTGTCTCGGCTTCTGCTCACAGCGAGTCCCGGTTCTGAAGGTCCTTCCTGTCTCGGCTTCTGCTCGCTCATTAAGCTCAGAATGAAAAACTGCTGTCTAGTGAAAGGAGAGGAGAAAGTAAAATCTCATTCACTTTTATATGAATATTGGTCCAATTCTATTGATCATGTACAGTCGGGATGTATGGAAACAGTCTGTGACCGAGGGGAAACATTTTCCCGTCTGTGGACTCACAGTGAGTCCCGCGTCTGAAGGTGTCTCGGATTCTGCTCACAGTGATTCCCGCGTCTGACAGTCGCCTGTCTCGGCTTCTGCTCACAGCGAGTCCGGTTCTGAAGGTCCTTCCTGTCTCGGCTTCTGCTCGCTCATTAAGCTCAGAATGAAAAACTGCTGTCTAGTGAAAGGAGAGGAGAAAGTAAAATCTCATTCACTTTTATATGAATATTGGTCCAATTCTATTTATCATGTACAGTCGGGATGTATGGAACAGTGTGACCGAGGGGGATCTTTTTCCCGTCTGTGACTCACAGTGAGTCCCGGTCTGAAGGTCCTCCTGTCTCGGATTCTGCTCACAGTGATTCCCGCGTCTGACAGTCCGCCTGTCTCGGCTTCTGCTCACAGCGAGTCCCGGTTCTGAAGGTCCTTCCTGTCTCGGCTTCTGCTCGCTCATTAAGCTCAGAATGAAAAACTGCTGTCTAGTGAAAGGAGAGGAGAAAGTAAAATCTCATTCACTTTTATATGAATATTGGTCCAATTCTATTTATCATGTACAGTCGGGATGTATGGAAACTGTGAGCCCGAGGGGGATCTTTTTCCCTTCTGTCGACTCACAGTGAGTCCCGCGTCTGAAGGTCCTCCTGTCGGATTCTGCTCACAGTGATTCCCGCGTCTGACAGTGCCTGTCTCGCTGCTCACAGCGAGTCCCGGTTCTGAAGGTCCTTCTGTCTCGGCTTCTGCTCGCTCATTAAGCTCAGAATGAAAAACTGCTGTCTAGTGAAAGGAGAGGAGAAAGTAAAATCTCATTCACTTTATATGAATATTGGTAATTCTATTGTTCATGTACAGTCGGGATGTATGGAAACTGTGAGCCCGAGGGGGATCTTTTTCCCTTCTGTCGACTCACAGCGAGTCCCTTCTGAAGGTCCTCCTGTCTCGGATTCTGCTCACAGTGATTCCCGCGTCTGACAGGCCTGTCTCGGCTTCTGCTCACAGCGAGTCCTTCTGAAGGTCTTCCTGTCTCGGCTTCTGCTCGCTCATTAAGCTCAGAATGAAAAACTGCTGTCTAGTGAAAGGAGAGGAGAAAGTAAAATCTCATTCACTTTTATATGAATATTGGTCCAATTCTATTGATCATGTACAGTCGGGATGTATGGAAACAGTCTGTGACCGAGGGGAAACATTTTCCGTCTGTGGACTCACAGTGAGTCCCGCGTCTGAAGGTCCTCCTGTCTCGGATTCTGCTCACAGTGAGCTGTCTGACAGTCCGCCTGTCTCGGCTTCTGCTCACAGCGAGTCCCGGTTCTGAAGGTCCTTCCTGTCTCGGCTTCTGCTCGCTCATTAAGCTCAGAATGAAAAACTGCTGTCTAGTGAAAGGAGAGGAGAAAGTAAAATCTCATTCACTTTTATATGAATATTGGTCCAATTCTATTTATCATGTACAGTCGGGATGTATGGAAACTGTGAGCCGCCGAGGGGGATCTTTTTCCCTTCTGTCGACTCACAGTGAGTCCCCGCGTCTGAAGGTCCTCCTGTCTCGGATTCTGCTCACAGTGATTCCCGCGTCTGAAGGTCCTGCCTGTCTCGGCTTCTGCTCGCTCATTAAGCTCAGAATGAAAAACTGCTGTCTAGTGAAAGGAGAGGAGAAAGTAAAATCTCATTCACTTTATATGAATATTGGTCCAATTCTATTGTTCATGTACAGTCGGGATGTATGGAAACTCTGTGACCGAGGGGAAACATTTTCCCGTCTGTGGACTCACAGTGAGTCCCGCGTCTGAAGGTCGTCTCGGATTCTGCTCACAGTGATTCCCGCGTCTGACAGTCCGCCTGTCTCGGCTTCTGCTCACAGCGAGTCCCGGTTCTGAAGGTCTTCCTGTCTCGGCTTCTGCTCGCTCATTAAGCTCAGAATGAAAAACTGCTGTCTAGTGAAAGGAGAGGAGAAAGTAAAATCTCATTCACTTTTATATGAATATTGGTCCAATTCTATTAATCATGTACAGTCGGGATGTATGGAAACAGTCTGTGCCGAGGGGAAACATTTTCCCGTCTGTGGACTCACAGTGAGTCCCGGTCTGAAGGTCCTCCTGTCTCGGATTCTGCTCACAGTGATCCCGCGTCTGACAGTCCGCCTGTCTCGGCTTCTGCTCACAGCGAGTCCGTTCTGAAGGTCCTGCTGTCTCGGCTTCTGCTCGCTCATTAAGCTCAGAATGAAAAACTGCTGTCTAGTGAAAGGAGAGGAGAAGTAAAATCTCATTCACTTTATATGAATATTGGTCCAATTCTATTGTTCATGTACAGTCGGATGTATGGAAACTGTGAGCCACCGAGGGGATCTTTTTCCCTTCTGTCGACTCACAGCGAGTCCCGCTTCTGAAGGTCCTCCTGTCTCGGATTCTGCTCACAGTGATTCCCGCGTCTGACAGTCCGCCTGTCTCGGCTTCTGCTCACAGCGAGTCCCGGTTCTGAAGGTCCTTCCTGTCTCGGCTTCTGCTCGCTCATTAAGCTCAGAATGAAAAACTGCTGTCTAGTGAAAGGAGAGGAGAAAGTAAAATCTCAGCCAATTTAATAAAAGTGTTTGTCAAATTCTAATGTTCATCAACAATCTGGGTGTATGAAAGTGGCCGAGGAGATTTTTTTCCCTTCTGTAGACTCACAGTGAGTATGGTATCTGAAAGTCTTCGTGTATCCGCTTCTGCTCTCATTAAGCTCACAATTAACGACTGCTGTCTCATGTGAAAGGAGAGACCTTCTTTAGAGGCTGCATTTCAGACCAGTGTGTGAAAAAGCCCGAAAATCCACGTATCGCTGCTCAATATCTAATGTTATCAACTTTCATTTCATGAATAAACAAAATAGACACCAGTCTGAGGCCAGTGAGTCAACATCTGCGTTTTACTTCTTTGTGTCGCTGATAAAGCTCACAATTAACAAATGCTGTCTCAAGCGAAAGGAGAGGAGAAAATGACAAATCAGCCACTTTAATATGAATGTTTGTGAAATTCGAATGGTTGTGAATAATCTGGGTGTATGGAAACGGTCAGAGGCCGACCGGGATACGGGCGTCTGACAGTCCGCCTGTCTCGGCTTCTGCTCACAGCGAGTCCCGGTTCTGAAGGTCCTTCCTGTCTCGGCTTCTGCTCGCTCATTAAGCTCAGAATGAAAAACTGCTGTCTAGTGAAAGGAGAGGAGAAAGTAAAATCTCATTCACTTTTATATGAATATTGGTCCAATTCTATTAATCATGTACAGTCGGGATGTATGGAAACAGTCTGTGACCGAGGGGAAACATTTTCCCGTCTGTGGACTCACAGTGAGTCCCGCGTCTGAAGGTCCTCCTGTCTCGGATTCTGCTCACAGTGATCCCCGCGTCTGACAGTCGCCTGTCTCGGCTTCTGCTCACAGCGAGTCCCGTCTGAAGGTCCTTCTGTCTCGGCTTCTGCTCGCTCATTAAGCTCAGAATGAAAAACTGCTGTCTAGTGAAAGGAGAGGAGAAAGTAAAATCTCATTCACTTTTATGAATATTGGTCCAATTCTATTTTCATGTACAGTCGGGATGTATGGAAACTGTGAGCCACCGAGGGGATCTTTTTCCCTTCTGTCGACTCACAGTGAGTCCCGCGTCTGAAGGTCCTCCTGTCTCGGATTCTGCTCACAGTGATTCCCGCGTCTGAAGGTCCTTCCTGTCTCGGCTTCTGCTCGCTCATTAAGCTCAGAATGAAAAACTGCTGTCTAGTGAAAGGAGAGGAGAAAGTAAAATCTCATTCACTTTTATATGAATATTGGTCCAATTCTATTGATCATGTACAGTCGGGATGTATGGAAACTCTGTGACCGAGGGGAAACATTTTTTCCCTCTGTGGACTCACAGTGAGTCCCGCGTCTGAAGTCCTCCTGTCTCGGATTCTGCTCACAGTGATTCCACAGTCTGTCTCGGCTTCTGCTCACTCCTTCTGAAGGTCCTTCCTGTCTCGGCTTCTGCTCGCTCATTAAGCTCAGAATGAAAAACTGCTGTCTAGTGAAAGGAGAGGAGAAAGTAAAATCTCATTCACTTTTATGAATATTGGTCCAATTCTATTATCATGTACAGTCGGGATGTATGGAAACTGTCCGCCGAGGGGATCTTTTCCCTGTCGACTCACAGTGAGTCCCGCGTCTGAAGGTCCTCCTGTCTCGGATTCTGCTCACAGTGATTCCCGCGTCTGAAGGTCCTGCTGTCTCGGCTTCTGCTCGCTCACTAAGCTCAGAATGAAAAATTGCTGTAGTGAAAGGAGAGGAGAAAGTAAAATCTCATTCACTTTTATATGAATATTGATCCAATTCTATTGTTCATGTACAGTCGGGATGTATGGAACTGTGAGCCGCCGAGGGGGATCTTTTCCCTTCTGTCGACTCACAGCGAGTCCCGCTTCTGAAGGTCCTCCTGTCTCGGATTCTGCTCACAGTGATTCCCGCGTCTGACAGTCGCCTGTCTCGGCTTCTGCTCACAGCGAGTCCCGTTCTGAAGGTCCTTCCTGTCTCGGCTTCTGCGCTCATTAAGCTCAGAATGAAAAACTGCTGTCTAGTGAAAGGAGAGGAGAAAGTAAAATCTCAGCCAATTTAATAAAAGTGTTTGTCAAATTCTAATGTTCATCAACAATCTGGGTGTATGAAAGTGGCCGAGGGAGATTTTTTTCCCTTCTGTAGACTCACAGTGAGTATGGTATCTGAAAGTCTTCGTGTATCCGCTTCTGCTCTCTCATTAAGCTCACAATTAACGACTGCTGTCTCATGTGAAAGGAGAGACCTTCTTTAGAGGCTGCATTTCAGACCAGTGTGTGAAAAAGCCCGAAAATCCACGTATCGCTGCTCAATATCTAATGTTTATCAACTTTCATTTCATGAATAAACAAAATAGACACCAGTCTGAGGCCAGTGAGTCAACATCTGCGTTTTACTTCTTTGTGTCGCTGATAAAGCTCACAATTAACAAATGCTGTCTCAAGCGAAAGGAGAGGAGAAAATGACAAATCAGCCACTTTAATATGAATGTTTGTGAAATTCGAATGGTTGTGAATAATCTGGGTGTATGGAAACGGTCAGAGGCCGACCGGGATACGGGCGTCTGACAGTCCGCCTGTCTCGGCTTCTGCTCACAGCGAGTCCCGGTTCTGAAGGTCCTTCCTGTCTCGGCTTCTGCTCGCTCATTAAGCTCAGAATGAAAAACTGCTGTCTAGTGAAAGGAGAGGAGAAAAGTAAAATCTCATTCACTTTTATATGAATATTGGTCCAATTCTATTGTTCATGTACAGTCGGGATGTATGGAAACAGTCTGTGACCGAGGGGGAAACATTTTCCCGTCTGTGGACTCACAGTGAGTCCCGCGTCTGAAGGTCCTCCTGTCTCGGATTCTGCTCACAGTGATCCCGCGTCTGACAGTCCGCCTGTCTCGGCTTCTGCTCACAGCGAGTCCCGGTTCTGAAGGTCCTTCCTGTCTCGGCTTCTGCTCGCTCATTAAGCTCAGAATGAAAAACTGCTGTCTAGTGAAAGGAGAGGAGAAAGTAAAATCTCAGCCAATTTAATAAAATTTGTCAATTCTATGTTCATCACAATCTGGGTGTATGAAAGTGGCCGATTTTTTCCCTTCTGTAGACTCACAGTGTATGGTATCTGAAAGTCTTCGTGTATCTTCTGCTCTCTCAGCTCACAATTAACGACTGCTGTCTCATGTGAAAGGAGAGACCTTCTTTAGAGGCTGCATTTCAGACCAGTGTGTGAAAAAGCCGAAAATCCACGTATCGCTGCTCAATATCTAATGTTTATCAACTTTCATTTCATGAATAAACAAAATAGACACCAGTCTGAGGCCAGTGAGTCAACATCTGCGTTTTACTTCTTTGTGTCGCTGATAAAGCTCACAATTAACAAATGCTGTCTCAAGCGAAAGGAGAGGAGAAAATGACAAATCAGCCACTTTAATATGAATGTTTGTGAAATTCGAATGGTTGTGAATAATCTGGGTGTATGGAAACGGTCAGAGGCCGACCGGGATACGGGCGTCTGAAAGTCCTCCTGTCTCGGCTTCTGCTCACAGCGAGTCCCGGTTCTGAAGGTCCTTCCTGTCTCGGCTTCTGCTCGCTCATTAAGCTCAGAATGAAAAACTGCTGTCTAGTGAAAGGAGAGGAGAAAGTAAAATCTCATTCACTTTTATATGAATATTGGTCCAATTCTATTGATCATGTACAGTCGGGATGTATGGAAACAGTCTGTGACCGAGGGGAAACATTTTCCCGTCTGTGGACTCACAGTGAGTCCCGCGTCTGAAGGTCCTCCTGTCTCGGATTCTGCTCAGTGATTCCCGCGTCTGACAGTCGCCTGTCTCGGCTTCTGCTCACAGCGAGTCCCGGTCTGAAGGTCCTTGTCTCGGCTTCTGCTCGCTCATTAAGCTCAGAATGAAAAACTGCTGTCTAGTGAAAGGAGAGGAGAAAGTAAAATCTCATTCACTTTATATGAATATTGGTCCAATTCTATTGTTCATGTACAGTCGGGATGTATGGAAACTGTGAGCCGCCGAGGGGGATCTTTTTCCCTTCTGTCGACTCACAGCGAGTCCCGCTTCTGAAGGTCCTCCTGTCTCGGATTCTGCTCACAGTGATTCCCGCGTCTGAAGGTCCTTCCTGTCTCGGCTTCTGCTCGCTCATTAAGCTCAGAATGAAAAACTGCTGTCTAGTGAAAGGAGAGGAGAAAGTAAAATCTCATTCACTTTTATATGAATATTGGTCCAATTCTATTATCATGTACAGTCGGGATGTATGGAAACAGTCTGTGACCGAGGGGAAACATTTTCCCGTCTGTGGACTCACAGTGAGTCCCGCGTCTGAAGGTCCTCCTGTCTCGGATTCTGCTCACAGTGATTCCCGCGTCTGACAGTCCGCCTGTCGGCTTCTGCTCACAGCGAGTCCCGGTTCTGAAGGTCCTTCCTGTCTCGGCTTCTGCTCGCTCATTAAGCTCAGAATGAAAAACTGCTGTCTAGTGAAAGGAGAGGAGAAAGTAAAATCTCATTCACTTTTATATGAATATTGGTCCAATTCTATTTTCATGTACAGTCGGGATGTATGGAAACTGTGAGCCGCCGAGGGGATCTTTTCCCTTCTGTCGACTCACAGCGAGTCCCGCTTCTGAAGGTCCTCCTGTCTCGGATTCTGCTCACAGTGATTCCCCGTCTGACAGTCCGCCTGTCTCGGCTTCTGCTCACAGCGAGTCCCGGTTCTGAAGGTCCTTCCTGTCTCGGCTTCTGCTCGCTCATTAAGCTCAGAATGAAAAACTGCTGTCTAGTGAAAGGAGAGGAGAAAGTAAAATCTCAGCCAATTTAATAAAAGTGTTTGTCAAATTCTATGTTCATCAACAATCTGGGTGTATGAAAGTGGCCGAGGGAGATTTTTTTCCCTTCTGTAGACTCACAGTGAGTATGGTATCTGAAAGTCTTCGTGTATCCGCTTCTGCTCTCTCATTAAGCTCACAATTAACGACTGATGTGAAAGGAGAGACCTTCTTTAGAGGCTGCATTTGTGAAAAAGCCCGAAAATCCACGTATCGCTGCTCAATATCTAATGTTTATCAACTTTCATTTCATGAATAAACAAAATAGACACAGTCTGAGGCCAGTGAGTCAACATCTGCGTTTTACTTCTTTGTGTCGCTGATAAAGCTCACAATTAACAAATGCTGTCTCAAGCGAAAGGAGAGGAGAAAATGACAAATCAGCCACTTTAATATGAATGTTTGTGAAATTCGAATGGTTGTGAATAATCTGGGTGTATGGAAACGGTCAGAGGCCGACCGGGATACGGGCGTCTGACAGTCCGCCTGTCTCGGCTTCTGCTCACAGCGAGTCCCGGTTCTGAAGGTCCTTCCTGTCTCGGCTTCTGCTCGCTCATTAAGCTCAGAATGAAAAACTGCTGTCTAGTGAAAGGAGAGGAGAAAGTAAAATCTCATTCACTTTTATATGAATATTGGTCCAATTCTATTGATCATGTACAGTCGGGATGTATGGAAACAGTCTGTGACCGAGGGGAAACATTTTCCCGTCTGTGGACTCACAGTGAGTCCCGCGTCTGAAGGTCCTCCTGTCTCGGATTCTGCTCACAGTGATTCCCGCGTCTGACAGTCCGCCTGTCTCGGCTTCTGCTCACAGCGAGTCCCGGTTCTGAAGGTCCTTCCTGTCTCGGCTTCTGCTCGCTCATTAAGCTCAGAATGAAAAACTGCTGTCTAGTGAAAGGAGAGGAGAAAGTAAAATCTCATTCACTTTTATATGAATATTGGTCCAATTCTATTATCATGTACAGTCGGGATGTATGGAAACTGTGAGCCGCCGAGGGGAATTTTTCCTCTGTGACTCACAGTGAGTCCCGCGTCTGAAGGTCCTCCTGTCTCGGATTCTGCTCACTCTGAAGGTCCTGCTGTCTCGGCTTCTGCTCGCTCATTAAGCTCAGAATGAAAAATGCTGTCTAGTGAAAGGAGAGGAGAAAGTAAAATCTCATTCACTTTATATGAATATTGGTCAATTCTATTGTTCATGTACAGTCGGGATGTATGGAACTGTGATCTTTTTCCCTTCTGTCGACTCACAGCGAGTCCTTGAAGGTCATTCTGCTCACAGCCGTCTGACAGTCCGCCTGTCTCGGCTTCTGCTCAGCGAGTCCCGTTCTGAAGGTCCTTCCTGTCTCGGCTTCTGCTCGCTCATTAAGCTCAGAATGAAAAACTGCTGTCTAGTGAAAGGAGAGGAGAAAGTAAAATCTCATTCACTTTTATATGAATATTGGTCCAATTCTATTATCATGTACAGTCGGGATGTATGGAAACAGTCTGTGACCGAGGGGAACATTTTCCCGTCTGTGGACTCACAGTGAGTCCCGCGTCTGAAGGTCCTCCTGTCTCGGATTCTGCTCACAGTGATTCCCGCGTCTGACAGTCCGCCTGTCTCGGCTTCTGCTCACAGCGAGTCCCGGTTCTGAAGGTCCTTCCTGTCTCGGCTTCTGCTCGCTCATTAAGCTCAGAATGAAAAACTGCTGTCTAGTGAAAGGAGAGGAGAAAGTAAAATCTCATTCACTTTTATATGAATATTGGTCCAATTCTATTATCATGTACAGTCGGGATGTATGGAAACTGTGAGCCGCCGAGGGGGATCTTTTTCCCTTCTGTCGACTCACAGTGAGTCCCTCTGAAGGTCCTCCTGTCTCGGATTCTGCTCACAGTGATTCCCGCGTCTGACAGGTCCTGCTGTCTCGGCTTCTGCTCGCTCATAAGCTCAGAATGAAAAACTGCTGTCTAGTGAAAGGAGAGGAGAAAGTAAAATCTCATTCACTTTTATATGAATATTGGTCCAATTCTATTGTTCATGTACAGTCGGGATGTATGGAAACTGTGAGCCGCCGAGGGGATTTTTCCCTTCTGTCGACTCACAGTGAGTCCCGCTTCTGAAGGTCCTCCTGTCTCGGATTCTGCTCACAGTGATTCCCGCGTCTGACAGTCCGCCTGTCTCGGCTTCTGCTCACAGCGAGTCCCGGTTCTGAAGGTCCTTCCTGTCTCGGCTTCTGCTCGCTCATTAAGCTCAGAATGAAAAACTGCTGTCTAGTGAAAGGAGAGGAGAAAGTAAAATCTCATTCACTTTTATATGAATATTGGTCCAATTCTATTGATCATGTACAGTCGGGATGTATGGAAACAGTCTGTGACCGAGGGGAAACATTTTCCCGTCTGTGGACTCACAGTGAGTCCCGCGTCTGAAGGTCCTCCTGTCTCGGATTCTGCTCACAGTGATTCCCGCGTCTGACAGTCCGCCTGTCTCGGCTTCTGCTCAGCGAGTCCCGGTTCTGAAGGTCCTTCCTGTCTCGGCTTCTGCTCGCTCATTAAGCTCAGAATGAAAAACTGCTGTCTAGTGAAAGGAGAGGAGAAAGTAAAATCTCATTCACTTTTATATGAATATTGGTCCAATTCTATTGTCATGTACAGTCGGGATGTATGGAAACAGTGTGACCGAGGGATTTTCCCTCTGTGACTCACAGTGAGTCCCGCGTCTGAAGGTCCTCCTGTCTCGGATTCTGCTCACAGCGATCCGCGTCTGACAGTTGTCTCGGCTTCTGCTCACAGCGAGTCCTCTGAAGTCCTTGTCTCGGCTTCTGCTCGCTCATTAAGCTCAGAATGAAAAACTGCTGTCTAGTGAAAGGAGAGGAGAAAGTAAAATCTCATTCACTTTTATATGAATATTGGTCCAATTCTATTGATCATGTACAGTCGGGATGTATGGAAACAGTCTGTGACCGAGGGGAAACATTTTCCCGTCTGTGCTCACAGTGAGTCCCGCGTCTGAAGGTCCTCCTGTCTCGGATTCTGCTCACAGTGATCCCGCGTCTGACAGTCGCCTGTCTCGGCTTCTGCTCACAGCGAGTCCCGGTTCTGAAGGTCCTTCCTGTCTCGGCTTCTGCTCGCTCATTAAGCTCAGAATGAAAAACTGCTGTCTAGTGAAAGGAGAGGAGAAAGTAAAATCTCATTCACTTTTATATGAATATTGGTCCAATTCTATTAATCATGTACAGTCGGGATGTATGGAAACAGTCTGTGACCGAGGGGAAACATTTTCCCGTCTGTGGACTCACAGTGAGTCCCGCGTCTGAAGGTCCTCCTGTCTCGGATTCTGCTCACAGTGATCCCGCGTCTGACAGTGCGCCTGTCTCGGCTTCTGCTCACAGCGAGTCCGCGTCTGAAGGTCCTGCTGTCTCGGCTTCTGCTCGCTCATTAAGCTCAGAATGAAAAACTGCTGTCTAGTGAAAGGAGAGGAGAAAGTAAAATCTCATTCACTTTATATGAATATTGGTCCAATTCTATTGTTCATGTACAGTCGGGATGTATGGAAACTGTGAGCCACCGAGGGGATCTTTTCCCTTCTGTCGACTCACAGCGAGTCCCGCTTCTGAAGGTCCTCCTGTCTCGGATTCTGCTCACAGTGATTCCCGCGTCTGAAGTCCTTCCTTCTCGGCTTCTGCTCGCTCATTAAGCTCAGAATGAAAAACTGCTGTCTAGTGAAAGGAGAGGAGAAAGTAAAATCTCATTCACTTTTATATGAATATTGGTCCAATTCTATTTCATGTACAGTCGGGATGTATGGAAACAGTCTGTGACCGAGGGGAAACATTTTCCCGTCTGTGGACTCACAGTGAGTCCCGCGTCTGAAGGTCCTCCTGTCTCGGATTCTGCTCACAGTGATTCCCGCGTCTGACAGTCCGCCTGTCTCGGCTTCTGCTCACAGCGAGTCCCGGTTCTGAAGGTCCTTCCTGTCTCGGCTTCTGCTCGCTCATTAAGCTCAGAATGAAAAACTGCTGTCTAGTGAAAGGAGAGGAGAAAGTAAAATCTCATTCACTTTTATATGAATATTGGTCCAATTCTATTTATCATGTACAGTCGGGATGTATGGAAACTGTGAGCCGCCGAGGGGGATCTTTTTCCCTTCTGTCGACTCACAGCGAGTCCCGCTTCTGAAGGTCCTCCTGTCTCGGATTCTGCTCACAGTGATTCCCGCGTCTGACAGTCCGCCTGTCTCGGCTTCTGCTCACAGCGAGTCCCGGTTCTGAAGGTCCTTCCTGTCTCGGCTTCTGCTCGCTCATTAAGCTCAGAATGAAAAACTGCTGTCTAGTGAAAGGAGAGGAGAAAGTAAAATCTCAGCCAATTTAATAAAATGTTTGTCAAATTCTTATGTTCATCAACAATCTGGGTGTATGAAAGTGGAGGGAGATTTTTTCCCTTCTGTAGACTCACAGTGAGTATGGTATCTGAAAGTCTTCGTGTAATTAAGCTCACAATTAACTGCTGTCTCATGTGAAAGGAGAGACCTTCTTAAAGACCAGTGTGTGAAAAAGCCCGAAAATCCACGTATCGCTGCTCAATATCTAATGGAGACACCAGTCTGAGGCCAGTGAGTCAACATCTGCGTTTTACTTCTTTGTGTCGCTGATAAAGCTCACAATTAACAAATGCTGTCTCAAGCGAAAGGAGAGGAGAAAATCAATCAGCCACTTTAATATGAATGTTTGTGAAATTCGAATGGTGAATAATCTGGGTGTATGGAAACGGTCAGAGGCCGACCGGGATACGGGCGTCTGACAGTCCGCCTGTCTCGGCTTCTGCTCACAGCGAGTCCCGGTTCTGAAGGTCCTTCCTGTCTCGGCTTCTGCTCGCTCATTAAGCTCAGAATGAAAAACTGCTGTCTAGTGAAAGGAGAGGAGAAAGTAAAATCTCATTCACTTTTATATGAATATTGGTCAATTCTATTTATCATGTACAGTCGGGATGTATGGAAACAGTCTGTGACCGAGGGGAAACATTTTCCCGTCTGTGGACTCACAGTGAGTCCCGCGTCTGAAGGTCCTCCTGTCTCGGATTCTGCTCACAGTGATTCCCGCGTCTGACAGTCCGCCTGTCTCGGCTTCTGCTCACAGCGAGTCCCGGTTCTGAAGGTCCTTCCTGTCTCGGCTTCTGCTCGCTCATTAAGCTCAGAATGAAAACTGCTGTCTAGTGAAAGGAGAGGAGAAAGTAAAATCTCATTCACTTTTATATGAATATTGGTCCAATTCTATTAATCATGTACAGTCGGGATGTATGGAAACAGTCTGTGACCGAGGGGAAACTTTTCCCCTCTGTGGACTCACAGTGAGTCCCGCGTCTGAAGGTCCTCCTGTCTCGGATTCTGCTCACAGATCCCGCGTCTGACAGTCGCCTGTCTCGGCTTCTGCTCACAGCGAGTCCGCGTCTGAAGGTCCTGCTGTCTCGGCTTCTGCTCGCTCATTAAGCTCAGAATGAAAAACTGCTGTCTAGTGAAAGGAGAGGAGAAAGTAAAATCTCATTCACTTTTATATGAATATTGGTCCAATTCTATTGTTCATGTACAGTCGGGATGTATGGAAACTGTGAGCCGCCGAGGGGATCTTTTCCCTTCTGTCGACTCACAGAGTCCCGCGTCTGAAGGTCTCCTGTCTCGGATTCTGCTCACAGTGATTCCCGCGTCTGAAGGTCCTGTGTCTCGGCTTCTGCTCGCTCATTAAGCTCAGAATGAAAAACTGCTGTCTAGTGAAAGGAGAGGAGAAAGTAAAATCTCATTCACTTTTATATGAATATTGGTCCAATTCTATTGTTCATGTACAGTCGGGATGTATGGAAACTGTGAGCCGCGGGGGATCTTTTTCCCTTCTGTCGACTCACAGCGAGTCCCGCGTCTGAAGGTCCTCCTGTCTCGGATTCTGCTCACAGTGATTCCCGCGTCTCTGACAGTCGCCTGTCTCGGCTTCTGCTCACAGCGAGTCCCGGTTCTGAAGGTCCTTCCTGTCTCGGCTTCTGCTCGCTCATTAAGCTCAGAATGAAAACTGCTGTCTAGTGAAAGGAGAGGAGAAAGTAAAATCTCATTCACTTT
>NW_026116051.1:0-22781 GCF_001640805.2 Lates calcarifer
CCTCACAGACAGCCGGTTTTTAGCGGGGAAAAGCCGCAGTTTAACACAGAAAGGCCCCGGAAGGACAGGGCTGCAAACGTGCAGCTTAGCTTGCTGCTATTCCACGCTTCATTTATGCTCAAATCAAATCAATGCAAAGCACTTTTGGACATCATAAAATAATACACACACATTTCAATAGGAACTAATGAAACATGCATTGATCAAATCAAATGACTGAATAAAATCCAATGAAATTCATTTCAAATACAGCCCAATAGAGAGAGAGAGAGAGATACTTTATCAATCCACACGGGAAATCCACAGTTCCAGCAGCATCAACACACTTAAGATAAAAGGTCGAAAGCATGCAATAAATATTGGGAATAATAAAATAAAAACCACACACGCACACAGTGGAGAAAGTTCAAGTCCAGTGCAAACAGAAGGAGAACATTGTTGTCCTTAATATGAACAGCTCAGCTGATTTCACCTGAGGAGAACTGCACCTGAATGAGCTGTGAAGAAATAAGAAATCATCTGAGCTCAAAGCTCCACAAACTCCCTGTTTAGATGAAAAGATGCAACTGACAGTGAGTGAGGAAAACGTAAGAAAATATAGAAAGAAAGTTCAAATAAATGGAAATAAAACCCATTAAAGCTCTGCTGAAAAAATCTAGACTAAATAAGGCGGATAAAATGAAGAATAAATGCAAATAAAATGGGTTTTTAATGTGTAAATAGTGTGTGCAGCGCTGCTGCACTTCCCAGGTTTGTCCGCCAGAGGAGGTATACTTGTACAGCACTAGAAGTTGGAGCCAATGGGAAGCCAGCAAAGGAGTCACATGACAAGAACTCGCTGTAATGGCGGACGCAGCGACACACGGCTGCTAACAAGATTAGCAGTAGCCGAAAAGCTAGAACGATGGCGCCGTAGGGGAGTCACTGGCCGGGAACACAACCTCCCTTACGGTGCCAAATGGCCGCTCTTCACAACAGTAACCGCCAAGTACTGAGGAAACAACCAGCAACACTGCTGACATGAGTAAAGTCGCCATTTCCAACGGTTTCAAGCACGATCACCACATTCACAGCCATTTTGCCTCAGAGAACTCTGGGACAGCGCCTCCGCCATTGTTAGCCCCCCACCGTGTCTCAGTGAAGCATGCTCGACAGCGGAATCACGCAGTAAATAGGCTTCGATCAGCAAATCCATCGCGCTTTTTGGGCTCTATTGAATATGATTTTAATGTTTAATGACACTGAGCTTAAACACCCTCACAGACAGCCGGTTTTTAGCGGGGAAAAGCCGCAGTTTAACACAGAAAGGCCCCGGAAGGACAGGGCTGCAAACGTGCAGCTTAGCTTGCTGCTATTCCACGCTTCATTTATGCTCAAATCAAATCAATGCAAAGCACTTTTGGACATCATAAAATAATACTACACACATTTCAATAGGAACTAATGAAACATGCATTGATCAAATCAAATGACTGAATAAAATCCAATGAAATTCATTTCAAATACAGCCCAATAGAGAGAGAGAGAGAGATACTTTATCAATACCACACAAATCCACCAGCAGCAAAACACTTAAGATAAAAGGTCGAAAGCATGCAATAAATATTGGGAATAATAATAAAAACCCTGCTAATAAAAAAAATCAAAAACACACACACACAAGTCCAGTGCAAAACAGAAGGAGAACATTGTTGTCCTTAATATGAACAGCTCAGCTGATTTCACCTGAGGAGAACTGCACCTGAATGAGCTGTGAAGAAATAAGAAATCATCTGAGCTCAAAGCTCCACAAACTCCCTGTTTAGATGAAAAGATGCAACTGACAGTGAGTGGAGGAAAACGTAAGAAAATAAAAGAAAGTTCAAATAAATGGAAATAAAACCCATTAAAGCTCTGCTGAAAAAAATCTAGACTAAATAAGGCGGATAAAATGAAGAATAAATGCAAATAAAATGGGTTTTTAATGTGTAAATGTGTGTGTGCAGCGCTGCCTGCACTTCCCAGGTTTGTCCGCCAGAGGGAGGTATACTTGTACAGCACTAGAAGTTGGAGCCAATGGGAAGCCAGCAAAGGAGTCACATGACAAGAACTCGCTGTAATGGCGGACGCAGCGACACGGCTGCTAACAAGATTAGCAGTAGCCGAAAAGCTAGAACGATGGCGCCGTAGGGGAGTCACTGGCCGGGAACACAACCTCCCTTACGGTGCCAAATGGCCGCTCTTCACAACAGTAACCGCCAAGTACTGAGGAAACAACCAGCAACACTGCTGACATGAGTAAAGTCGCCATTTCCAACGTTTCAAGCACGATTCAGCCACATTCACAGCCATTTTGCCTCAGAGAACTCTGGGACAGCGCCTCCGCCATTGTTAGCCCCACCGTGTCTCAGTGAAGCATGCTCGACAGCGGAATCACGCAGTAAATAGGCTTCGATCAGCAAATCCATCGCGCTTTTTGGGCTCTATTGAATATGATTTTAATGTTTAATGACACTGAGCTTAAACACCCTCAGACAGACAGCGGTTTTTAGCGGGGAAAAGCCGCAGTTTAACACAGAAAGGCCCCGGAAGGACAGGGCTGCAAACGTGCAGCTTAGCTTGCTGCTATTCCACGCTTCATTTATGCTCAAATCAAATCAATGCAAAGCACTTTTGGACATCATAAAATAATACTACACACATTTCAATAGGAACTAATGAAACATGCATTGATCAAATCAAATGACTGAATAAAATCCAATGAAATTCATTTCAAATACAGCCCAATAGAGAGAGAGAGAGAGAGATACTTTATCAATCCACACGGGAAATCCACAGTTCCAGCAGCATCAACACACTTAAGATAAAAGGTCGAAAGCATGCAATAAATATTGGGAATAATAATAAAAACCCTGCTAATAAATAAATCAAAAACAACACACACACACACAGTGGAGAAAGTTCAAGTCCAGTGCAAACAGAAGGAGAACATTGTTGTCCTTAATATGAACAGCTCAGCTGATTTCACCTGAGGAGAACTGCACCTGAATGAGCTGTGAAGAAATAAGAAATCATCTGAGCTCAAAGCTCCACAAACTCCCTGTTTAGATGAAAAGATGCAACTGACAGTGAGTGGAGGAAAACGTAAGAAAATATAGAAAGAAAGTTCAAATAAATGGAAATAAAACCCATTAAAGCTCTGCTGAAAAAATCTAGACTAAATAAGGCGGATAAAATGAAGAATAAATGCAAATAAAATGGGTTTTTAATGTGTAAATAGTGTGTGCAGCGCTGCCTGCACTTCCCAGGTTTGTCCGCCAGAGGGAGGTATACTTGTACAGCACTAGAAGTTGGAGCCAATGGGAAGCCAGCAAAGGAGTCACATGACAAGAACTCGCTGTAATGGCGGACGCAGCGACACGGCTGCTAACAAGATTAGCAGTAGCCGAAAAGCTAGAACGATGGCGCCGTAGGGGAGTCACTGGCCGGGAACACAACCTCCCTTACGGTGCCAAATGGCCGCTCTTCACAACAGTAACCGCCAAGTACTGAGGAAACAACCAGCAACACTGCTGACATGAGTAAAGTCGCCATTTCCAACGGTTTCAAGCACGATTCAGCCACATTCACAGCCATTTTGCCTCAGAGAACTCTGGGACAGCGCCATTGTTAGCCCACCGTGTCTCAGTGAAGCATGCTCGACAGCGGAATCACGCAGTAAATAGGCTTCGATCAGCAAATCCATCGCGCTTTTTGGGCTCTATTGAATATGATTTTAATGTTTAATGACACTGAGCTTAAACACCCTCACAGACAGCCGGTTTTTAGCGGGGAAAAGCCGCAGTTTAACACAGAAAGGCCCCGGAAGGACAGGGCTGCAAACGTGCAGCTTAGCTTGCTGCTATTCCACGCTTCATTTATGCTCAAATCAAATCAATGCAAAGCACTTTTGGACATCATAAAATAATACTACACACATTTCAATAGGAACTAATGAAACATGCATTGATCAAATCAAATGACTGAATAAAATCCAATGAAATTCATTTCAAATACAGCCCAATAGAGAGAGAGAGAGAGATACTTTATCAATCCACACGGGAAATCCACAGTTCCAGCAGCATCAACACACTTAAGATAAAAGGTCGAAAGCATGCAATAAATATTGGGAATAATAATAAAAACCCTGCTAATAAATAAATCAAAAAACACACACACACACAGTGGAGAAAGTTCAAGTCCAGTGCAAACAGAAGGAGAACATTGTTGTCCTTAATATGAACAGCTCAGCTGATTTCACCTGAGGAGAACTGCACCTGAATGAGCTGTGAAGAAATAAGAAATCATCTGAGCTCAAAGCTCCACAAACTCCCTGTTTAGATGAAAAGATGCAACTGACAGTGAGTGGAGGAAAACGTAAGAAAATATAGAAAGAAAGTTCAAATAAATGGAAATAAAACCCATTAAAGCTCTGCTGAAAAATCTAGACTAAATAAGGCGGATAAAATGAAGAATAAATGCAAATAAAATGGGTTTTTAATGTGTAAATAGTGTGTGCAGCGCTGCCTGCACTTCCCAGGTTTGTCCGCCAGAGGGAGGTATACTTGTACAGCACTAGAAGTTGGAGCCAATGGGAAGCCAGCAAAGGAGTCACATGACAAGAACTCGCTGTAATGGCGGACGCAGCGACACGGCTGCTAACAAGATTAGCAGTAGCCGAAAAGCTAGAACGATGGCGCCGTAGGGGAGTCACTGGCCGGGAACACAACCTCCCTTACGGTGCCAAATGGCCGCTCTTCACAACAGTAACCGCCAAGTACTGAGGAAACAACCAGCAACACTGCTGACATGAGTAAAGTCGCCATTTCCAACGGTTTCAAGCACGATTCAGCCACATTCACAGCCATTTTGCCTCAGAGAACTCTGGGACAGCGCCTCCGCCATTGTTAGCCCCACCGTGTCTCAGTGAAGCATGCTCGACAGCGGAATCACGCAGTAAATAGGCTTCGATCAGCAAATCCATCGCGCTTTTTGGGCTCTATTGAATATGATTTTAATGTTTAATGACACTGAGCTTAAACACCCTCACAGACAGCCGGTTTTTAGCGGGGAAAAGCCGCAGTTTAACACAGAAAGGCCCCGGAAGGACAGGGCTGCAAACGTGCAGCTTAGCTTGCTGCTATTCCACGCTTCATTTATGCTCAAATCAAATCAATGCAAAGCACTTTTGGACATCATAAAATAATACTACACACATTTCAATAGGAACTAATGAAACATGCATTGATCAAATCAAATGACTGAATAAAATCCAATGAAATTCATTTCAAATACAGCCAATAGAGAGAAGAGAGAGAGAGAATACTTTATCAATCCACACGGGGAAATCCACAGTTCCAGCAGCATCAACACACTTAAGATAAAAGGTCGAAAGCATGCAATAAATATTGGGAATAATAATAAAAACCCTGCTAATAAATAAATCAAAAAACACACACACCACCACAGTGGAGAAAGTTCAAGTCCAGTGCAAACAGAAGGGAGAACATTGTTGTCCTTAATATGAACAGCTCAGCTGATTTCACCTGAGGAGAACTGCACCTGAATGAGCTGTGAAGAAATAAGAAATCATCTGAGCTCAAGCTCCACAAACTCCCTGTTTAGATGAAAAGATGCCAACTGACAGTGAGTGGAGGAAAACGTAAGAAAATATAGAAAGAAAGTTCAAATAAATGGAAATAAAACCCATTAAAGCTCTGCTGAAAAAATCTAGACTAAATAAGGCGGATAAAATGAAGAATAAATGCAAATAAAATGGGTTTTTAATGTGTAAATAGTGTGTGCAGCGCTGCCTGCACTTCCCAGGTTTGTCCGCCAGAGGGAGGTATACTTGTACAGCACTAGAAGTTGGAGCCAATGGGAAGCCAGCCAAAGGGAGTCACATGACAAGAACTCGCTGTAATGGCGGACGCAGCGACACGGCTGCTAACAAGATTAGCAGTAGCCGAAAAGCTAGAACGATGGCGCCGTAGGGAGTCACTGGCCGGGAACACAACCTCCCTTACGGTGCCAAATGGCCGCTCTTCACAACAGTAACCGCCAAGTACTGAGGAAACAACCAGCAACACTGCTGACATGAGTAAAGTCGCCATTTCCAACGGTTTCAAGCACGATTCAGCCACATTCACAGCCATTTTGCCTCAGAGAACTCTGGGACAGCGCCTCCGCCATTGTTAGCCCCACGTGTCTCAGTGAAGCGATGCTCGACAGCGGAATCACGCAGTAAATAGGCTTCGATCAGCAAAATCCATCGCGCTTTTTGGGCTCTATTGGAATATGATTTTAATGTTTTAATGACACTGAGCTTAAACACCCTCACAGACAGCCCGGTTTTTAGCGGGGAAAAGCCGCAGTTTAACACAGAAAGGCCCCGGAAGGACAGGGGCTGCAAACGTGCAGCTTAGCTTGCTGCTATTCCACGCTTCATTTATGCTCAAATCAAATCAATGCAAAGCACTTTTGGACATCATAAAATAATTACTACACACATTTCAATAGGAACTAATGAAACATGCATTGATCAAATCAAATGACTGAATAAAATCCAATGAAATTCATTTCAAATTACAGCCCAATAGAGAGAGAGGAGAGAGAGATACTTTATCAATCCACACGGGAAATCCACAGTTCCAGCAGCATCAACACACTTAAGATAAAAGGTCGAAAGCATGCAATAAATATTGGGATAATAATAAAAACCCTGCTAATAAATAAATCAAAACACACACACACACACACAGTGGAGAAAGTTCAAGTCCAGTTGCAAACAGAAGGAGAACATTGTTGTCCTTAATATGAACAGCTCAGCTGATTTCACCTGAGGAGAACTGCCACCTGAATGAGCTGTGAAGAAATAAGAAATCATCTGAGCTCAAAGCTCCACAAACTCCCTGTTTAGATGAAAAGATGCAACTGACAGTGAGTGGAGGAAAACGTAAGAAAATATAGAAAGAAAGTTCAAATAAATGGAAATAAAACCCATTAAAGCTCTGCTGAAAAAATCTAGACTAAATAAGGCGGATAAAATGAAGAATAAATGCAAATAAAAATGGGTTTTTAATGTGTAAATAGTGTGTGCAGCGCTGCCTGCACTTCCCAGGTTTGTCCGCCAGAGGGAGGTATACTTGTACAGCACTAGAAGTTGGAGCCAATGGGAAGCCAGCAAAGGAGTCACATGACAAGAACTCGCTGTAATGGCGGACGCAGCGACACGGCTGCTAACAAGATTAGCAGTAGCCGAAAAGCTAGAACGATGGCGCCGTAGGGGAGTCACTGGCCGGGAACACAACCTCCCTTACGGTGCCAAATGGCCGCTCTTCACAACAGTAACCGCCAAGTACTGAGGAAACAACCAGCAACACTGCTGACATGAGTAAAGTCGCCATTTCCAACGGTTTCAAGCACGATTCAGCCACATTCACAGCCATTTTGCCTCAGAGAACTCTGGGACAGCGCCTCCGCCATTGTTAGCCCCACCGTGTCTCAGTGAAGCATTGCTCGACAGCGGAATCACGCAGTAAATAGGCTTCGATCAGCAAATCCATCGCGCTTTTTGGGCTCTATTGAATATGATTTTAATGTTTAATGACACTGAGCTTAAACACCCTCACAGACAGCCGGTTTTAGCGGGGAAAAGCCGCAGTTTAACACAGAAAGGCCCCGGAAGGACAGGGCTGCAAACGTGCAGCTTAGCTTGCTGCTATTCCACGCTTTCATTTATGCTCAAATCAAATCAATGCAAAGCACTTTTGGACATCATAAAATAATACTACACACATTTCAATAGGAACTAATGAAAACATGCATTGATCAAATCCAAATGACTGAATAAAATCCAATGAAATTCATTTCAAATACAGCCCAATAGAGAGAGAGAGAGAGAGATACTTTATCAATCCACACGGGAAATCCACAGTTCCAGCAGCATCAACACACTTAAGATAAAAGGTCGAAAGCATGCAATAAATATTGGGAATAATAATAAAAACCCTGCTAATAAATAAATCAAAAACACACACACACACAGTGGAGAAAGTTCAAGTCCAGTGCAAACAGAAGGAGAACATTGTTGTCCTTAATATGAACAGCTCAGCTGATTTCACCTGAGGAGAACTGCACCTGAATGAGCTGTGAAGAAATAAGAAATCATCTGAGCTCAAAGCTCCACAAACTCCCTGTTTAGATGAAAAGATGCAACTGACAGTGAGTGGAGGAAAACGTAAGAAAATATAGAAAGAAAGTTCAAATAAATGGAAATAAAACCCATTAAAGCTCTGCTGAAAAAATCTAGACTAAATAAGGCGGATAAAATGAAGAATAAATGCAAATAAAATGGGTTTTTAATGTGTAAATAGTGTGTGCAGCGCTGCCTGCACTTCCCAGGTTTGTCCGCCAGAGGGAGGTATACTTGTACAGCACTAGAAGTTGGAGCCAATGGGAAGCCAGCAAAGGAGTCACATGACAAGAACTCGCTGTAATGGCGGACGCAGCGACACGGCTGCTAACAAGATTAGCAGTAGCCGAAAAGCTAGAACGATGGCGCCGTAGGGGAGTCACTGGCCGGGAACACAACCTCCCTTACGGTGCCAAATGGCCGCTCTTCACAACAGTAACCGCCAAGTACTGAGGAAACAACCAGCAACACTGCTGACATGAGTAAAGTCGCCATTTCCAACGGTTTCAAGCACGATTCAGCCACATTCACAGCCATTTTGCCTCAGAGAACTCTGGGACAGCGCCTCCGCCATTGTTAGCCCCACCGTGTCTCAGTGAAGCATGCTCGACAGCGGAATCACGCAGTAAATAGGCTTCGATCAGCAAATCCATCGCGCTTTTTGGGCTCTATTGAATATGATTTTAATGTTTAATGACACTGAGCTTAAACACCCTCACAGACAGCCGGTTTTTAGCGGGGAAAAGCCGCAGTTTAACACAGAAAGGCCCCGGAAGGACAGGGCTGCAAACGTGCAGCTTAGCTTGCTGCTATTCCACGCTTCATTTATGCTCAAATCAAATCAATGCAAAGCACTTTTGGACATCATAAAATAATACTACACACATTTCAATAGGAACTAATGAAACATGCATTGATCAAATCAAATGACTGAATAAAATCCAATGAAATTCATTTCAAATACAGCCCAATAGAGAGAGAGAGAGAGATACTTTATCAATCCACACGGGAAATCCACAGTTCCAGCAGCATCAACACACTTAAGATAAAAGGTCGAAAGCATGCAATAAATATTGGGAATAATAATAAAAACCCTGCTAATAAATAAATCAAAAACACACACACACACAGTGGAGAAAGTTCAAGTCCAGTGCAAACAGAAGGAGAACATTGTTGTCCTTAATATGAACAGCTCAGCTGATTTCACCTGAGGAGAACTGCACCTGAATGAGCTGTGAAGAAATAAGAAATCATCTGAGCTCAAAGCTCCACAAACTCCCTGTTTAGATGAAAAGATGCAACTGACAGTGAGTGGAGGAAAACGTAAGAAAATATAGAAAGAAAGTTCAAATAAATGGAAATAAAACCCATTAAAGCTCTGCTGAAAAAATCTAGACTAAATAAGGCGGATAAAATGAAGAATAAATGCAAATAAAATGGGTTTTTAATGTGTAAATAGTGTGTGCAGCGCTGCCTGCACTTCCCAGGTTTGTCCGCCAGAGGGAGGTATACTTGTACAGCACTAGAAGTTGGAGCCAATGGGAAGCCAGCAAAGGAGTCACATGACAAGAACTCGCTGTAATGGCGGACGCAGCGACACGGCTGCTAACAAGATTAGCAGTAGCCGAAAAGCTAGAACGATGGCGCCGTAGGGGAGTCACTGGCCGGGAACACAACCTCCCTTACGGTGCCAAATGGCCGCTCTTCACAACAGTAACCGCCAAGTACTGAGGAAACAACCAGCAACACTGCTGACATGAGTAAAGTCGCCATTTCCAACGGTTTCAAGCACGATTCAGCCACATTCACAGCCATTTTGCCTCAGAGAACTCTGGGACAGCGCCTCCGCCATTGTTAGCCCCACCGTGTCTCAGTGAAGCATGCTCGACAGCGGAATCACGCAGTAAATAGGCTTCGATCAGCAAATCCATCGCGCTTTTTGGGCTCTATTGAATATGATTTTAATGTTTAATGACACTGAGCTTAAACACCCTCACAGACAGCCGGTTTTTAGCGGGGAAAAGCCGCAGTTTAACACAGAAAGGCCCCGGAAGGACAGGGCTGCAAACGTGCAGCTTAGCTTGCTGCTATTCCACGCTTCATTTATGCTCAAATCAAATCAATGCAAAGCACTTTTGGACATCATAAAATAATACTACACACATTTCAATAGGAACTAATGAAACATGCATTGATCAAATCAAATGACTGAATAAAATCCAATGAAATTCATTTCAAATACAGCCCAATAGAGAGAGAGAGAGAGATACTTTATCAATCCACACGGGAAATCCACAGTTCCAGCAGCATCAACACACTTAAGATAAAAGGTCGAAAGCATGCAATAAATATTGGGAATAATAATAAAAACCCTGCTAATAAATAAATCAAAAACACACACACACACAGTGGAGAAAGTTCAAGTCCAGTGCAAACAGAAGGAGAACATTGTTGTCCTTAATATGAACAGCTCAGCTGATTTCACCTGAGGAGAACTGCACCTGAATGAGCTGTGAAGAAATAAGAAATCATCTGAGCTCAAAGCTCCACAAACTCCCTGTTTAGATGAAAAGATGCAACTGACAGTGAGTGGAGGAAAACGTAAGAAAATATAGAAAGAAAGTTCAAATAAATGGAAATAAAACCCATTAAAGCTCTGCTGAAAAAATCTAGACTAAATAAGGCGGATAAAATGAAGAATAAATGCAAATAAAATGGGTTTTTAATGTGTAAATAGTGTGTGCAGCGCTGCCTGCACTTCCCAGGTTTGTCCGCCAGAGGGAGGTATACTTGTACAGCACTAGAAGTTGGAGCCAATGGGAAGCCAGCAAAGGAGTCACATGACAAGAACTCGCTGTAATGGCGGACGCAGCGACACGGCTGCTAACAAGATTAGCAGTAGCCGAAAAGCTAGAACGATGGCGCCGTAGGGGAGTCACTGGCCGGGAACACAACCTCCCTTACGGTGCCAAATGGCCGCTCTTCACAACAGTAACCGCCAAGTACTGAGGAAACAACCAGCAACACTGCTGACATGAGTAAAGTCGCCATTTCCAACGGTTTCAAGCACGATTCAGCCACATTCACAGCCATTTTGCCTCAGAGAACTCTGGGACAGCGCCTCCGCCATTGTTAGCCCCACCGTGTCTCAGTGAAGCATGCTCGACAGCGGAATCACGCAGTAAATAGGCTTCGATCAGCAAATCCATCGCGCTTTTTGGGCTCTATTGAATATGATTTTAATGTTTAATGACACTGAGCTTAAACACCCTCACAGACAGCCGGTTTTTAGCGGGGAAAAGCCGCAGTTTAACACAGAAAGGCCCCGGAAGGACAGGGCTGCAAACGTGCAGCTTAGCTTGCTGCTATTCCACGCTTCATTTATGCTCAAATCAAATCAATGCAAAGCACTTTTGGACATCATAAAATAATACTACACACATTTCAATAGGAACTAATGAAACATGCATTGATCAAATCAAATGACTGAATAAAATCCAATGAAATTCATTTCAAATACAGCCCAATAGAGAGAGAGAGAGAGAGATACTTTATCAATCCACACGGGAAATCCACAGTTCCAGCAGCATCAACACACTTAAGATAAAAGGTCGAAAGCATGCAATAAATATTGGGAATAATAATAAAAACCCTGCTAATAAATAAATCAAAAACACACACACACACAGTGGAGAAAGTTCAAGTCCAGTGCAAACAGAAGGAGAACATTGTTGTCCTTAATATGAACAGCTCAGCTGATTTCACCTGAGGAGAACTGCACCTGAATGAGCTGTGAAGAAATAAGAAATCATCTGAGCTCAAAGCTCCACAAACTCCCTGTTTAGATGAAAAGATGCAACTGACAGTGAGTGGAGGAAAACGTAAGAAAATATAGAAAGAAAGTTCAAATAAATGGAAATAAAACCCATTAAAGCTCTGCTGAAAAAATCTAGACTAAATAAGGCGGATAAAATGAAGAATAAATGCAAATAAAATGGGTTTTTAATGTGTAAATAGTGTGTGCAGCGCTGCCTGCACTTCCCAGGTTTGTCCGCCAGAGGGAGGTATACTTGTACAGCACTAGAAGTTGGAGCCAATGGGAAGCCAGCAAAGGAGTCACATGACAAGAACTCGCTGTAATGGCGGACGCAGCGACACGGCTGCTAACAAGATTAGCAGTAGCCGAAAAGCTAGAACGATGGCGCCGTAGGGGAGTCACTGGCCGGGAACACAACCTCCCTTACGGTGCCAAATGGCCGCTCTTCACAACAGTAACCGCCAAGTACTGAGGAAACAACCAGCAACACTGCTGACATGAGTAAAGTCGCCATTTCCAACGGTTTCAAGCACGATTCAGCCACATTCACAGCCATTTTGCCTCAGAGAACTCTGGGACAGCGCCTCCGCCATTGTTAGCCCCACCGTGTCTCAGTGAAGCATGCTCGACAGCGGAATCACGCAGTAAATAGGCTTCGATCAGCAAATCCATCGCGCTTTTTGGGCTCTATTGAATATGATTTTAATGTTTAATGACACTGAGCTTAAACACCCTCACAGACAGCCGGTTTTTAGCGGGGAAAAGCCGCAGTTTAACACAGAAAGGCCCCGGAAGGACAGGGCTGCAAACGTGCAGCTTAGCTTGCTGCTATTCCACGCTTCATTTATGCTCAAATCAAATCAATGCAAAGCACTTTTGGACATCATAAAATAATACTACACACATTTCAATAGGAACTAATGAAACATGCATTGATCAAATCAAATGACTGAATAAAATCCAATGAAATTCATTTCAAATACAGCCCAATAGAGAGAGAGAGAGAGAGATACTTTATCAATCCACACGGGAAATCCACAGTTCCAGCAGCATCAACACACTTAAGATAAAAGGTCGAAAGCATGCAATAAATATTGGGAATAATAATAAAAACCCTGCTAATAAATAAATCAAAAACACACACACACACACAGTGGAGAAAGTTCAAGTCCAGTGCAAACAGAAGGAGAACATTGTTGTCCTTAATATGAACAGCTCAGCTGATTTCACCTGAGGAGAACTGCACCTGAATGAGCTGTGAAGAAATAAGAAATCATCTGAGCTCAAAGCTCCACAAACTCCCTGTTTAGATGAAAAGATGCAACTGACAGTGAGTGGAGGAAAACGTAAGAAAATATAGAAAGAAAGTTCAAATAAATGGAAATAAAACCCATTAAAGCTCTGCTGAAAAAATCTAGACTAAATAAGGCGGATAAAATGAAGAATAAATGCAAATAAAATGGGTTTTTAATGTGTAAATAGTGTGTGCAGCGCTGCCTGCACTTCCCAGGTTTGTCCGCCAGAGGGAGGTATACTTGTACAGCACTAGAAGTTGGAGCCAATGGGAAGCCAGCAAAGGAGTCACATGACAAGAACTCGCTGTAATGGCGGACGCAGCGACACGGCTGCTAACAAGATTAGCAGTAGCCGAAAAGCTAGAACGATGGCGCCGTAGGGGAGTCACTGGCCGGGAACACAACCTCCCTTACGGTGCCAAATGGCCGCTCTTCACAACAGTAACCGCCAAGTACTGAGGAAACAACCAGCAACACTGCTGACATGAGTAAAGTCGCCATTTCCAACGGTTTCAAGCACGATTCAGCCACATTCACAGCCATTTTGCCTCAGAGAACTCTGGGACAGCGCCTCCGCCATTGTTAGCCCCACCGTGTCTCAGTGAAGCATGCTCGACAGCGGAATCACGCAGTAAATAGGCTTCGATCAGCAAATCCATCGCGCTTTTTGGGCTCTATTGAATATGATTTTAATGTTTAATGACACTGAGCTTAAACACCCTCACAGACAGCCGGTTTTTAGCGGGGAAAAGCCGCAGTTTAACACAGAAAGGCCCCGGAAGGACAGGGCTGCAAACGTGCAGCTTAGCTTGCTGCTATTCCACGCTTCATTTATGCTCAAATCAAATCAATGCAAAGCACTTTTGGACATCATAAAATAATACTACACACATTTCAATAGGAACTAATGAAACATGCATTGATCAAATCAAATGACTGAATAAAATCCAATGAAATTCATTTCAAATACAGCCCAATAGAGAGAGAGAGAGAGAGATACTTTATCAATCCACACGGGAAATCCACAGTTCCAGCAGCATCAACACACTTAAGATAAAAGGTCGAAAGCATGCAATAAATATTGGGAATAATAATAAAAACCCTGCTAATAAATAAATCAAAAACACACACACACACACAGTGGAGAAAGTTCAAGTCCAGTGCAAACAGAAGGAGAACATTGTTGTCCTTAATATGAACAGCTCAGCTGATTTCACCTGAGGAGAACTGCACCTGAATGAGCTGTGAAGAAATAAGAAATCATCTGAGCTCAAAGCTCCACAAACTCCCTGTTTAGATGAAAAGATGCAACTGACAGTGAGTGGAGGAAAACGTAAGAAAATATAGAAAGAAAGTTCAAATAAATGGAAATAAAACCCATTAAAGCTCTGCTGAAAAAATCTAGACTAAATAAGGCGGATAAAATGAAGAATAAATGCAAATAAAATGGGTTTTTAATGTGTAAATAGTGTGTGCAGCGCTGCCTGCACTTCCCAGGTTTGTCCGCCAGAGGGAGGTATACTTGTACAGCACTAGAAGTTGGAGCCAATGGGAAGCCAGCAAAGGAGTCACATGACAAGAACTCGCTGTAATGGCGGACGCAGCGACACGGCTGCTAACAAGATTAGCAGTAGCCGAAAAGCTAGAACGATGGCGCCGTAGGGGAGTCACTGGCCGGGAACACAACCTCCCTTACGGTGCCAAATGGCCGCTCTTCACAACAGTAACCGCCAAGTACTGAGGAAACAACCAGCAACACTGCTGACATGAGTAAAGTCGCCATTTCCAACGGTTTCAAGCACGATTCAGCCACATTCACAGCCATTTTGCCTCAGAGAACTCTGGGACAGCGCCTCCGCCATTGTTAGCCCCACCGTGTCTCAGTGAAGCATGCTCGACAGCGGAATCACGCAGTAAATAGGCTTCGATCAGCAAATCCATCGCGCTTTTTGGGCTCTATTGAATATGATTTTAATGTTTAATGACACTGAGCTTAAACACCCTCACAGACAGCCGGTTTTTAGCGGGGAAAAGCCGCAGTTTAACACAGAAAGGCCCCGGAAGGACAGGGCTGCAAACGTGCAGCTTAGCTTGCTGCTATTCCACGCTTCATTTATGCTCAAATCAAATCAATGCAAAGCACTTTTGGACATCATAAAATAATACTACACACATTTCAATAGGAACTAATGAAACATGCATTGATCAAATCAAATGACTGAATAAAATCCAATGAAATTCATTTCAAATACAGCCCAATAGAGAGAGAGAGAGAGAGATACTTTATCAATCCACACGGGAAATCCACAGTTCCAGCAGCATCAACACACTTAAGATAAAAGGTCGAAAGCATGCAATAAATATTGGGAATAATAATAAAAACCCTGCTAATAAATAAATCAAAAACACACACACACACAAAGTTCAAGTCCAGTGCAAACAGAAGGAGAACATTGTTGTCCTTAATATGAACAGCTCAGCTGATTTCACCTGAGGAGAACTGCACCTGAATGAGCTGTGAAGAAATAAGAAATCATCTGAGCTCAAAGCTCCACAAACTCCCTGTTTAGATGAAAAGATGCAACTGACAGTGAGTGGAGGAAAACGTAAGAAAATATAGAAAGAAAGTTCAAATAAATGGAAATAAAACCCATTAAAGCTCTGCTGAAAAAATCTAGACTAAATAAGGCGGATAAAATGAAGAATAAATGCAAATAAAATGGGTTTTTAATGTGTAAATAGTGTGTGCAGCGCTGCCTGCACTTCCCAGGTTTGTCCGCCAGAGGGAGGTATACTTGTACAGCACTAGAAGTTGGAGCCAATGGGAAGCCAGCAAAGGAGTCACATGACAAGAACTCGCTGTAATGGCGGACGCAGCGACACGGCTGCTAACAAGATTAGCAGTAGCCGAAAAGCTAGAACGATGGCGCCGTAGGGGAGTCACTGGCCGGGAACACAACCTCCCTTACGGTGCCAAATGGCCGCTCTTCACAACAGTAACCGCCAAGTACTGAGGAAACAACCAGCAACACTGCTGACATGAGTAAAGTCGCCATTTCCAACGGTTTCAAGCACGATTCAGCCACATTCACAGCCATTTTGCCTCAGAGAACTCTGGGACAGCGCCTCCGCCATTGTTAGCCCCACCGTGTCTCAGTGAAGCATGCTCGACAGCGGAATCACGCAGTAAATAGGCTTCGATCAGCAAATCCATCGCGCTTTTTGGGCTCTATTGAATATGATTTTAATGTTTAATGACACTGAGCTTAAACACCCTCACAGACAGCCGGTTTTTAGCGGGGAAAAGCCGCAGTTTAACACAGAAAGGCCCCGGAAGGACAGGGCTGCAAACGTGCAGCTTAGCTTGCTGCTATTCCACGCTTCATTTATGCTCAAATCAAATCAATGCAAAGCACTTTTGGACATCATAAAATAATACTACACACATTTCAATAGGAACTAATGAAACATGCATTGATCAAATCAAATGACTGAATAAAATCCAATGAAATTCATTTCAAATACAGCCCAATAGAGAGAGAGAGAGAGATACTTTATCAATCCACACGGGAAATCCACAGTTCCAGCAGCATCAACACACTTAAGATAAAAGGTCGAAAGCATGCAATAAATATTGGGAATAATAATAAAAACCCTGCTAATAAATAAATCAAAAACACACACACGCACACAGTGGAGAAAGTTCAAGTCCAGTGCAAACAGAAGGAGAACATTGTTGTCCTTAATATGAACAGCTCAGCTGATTTCACCTGAGGAGAACTGCACCTGAATGAGCTGTGAAGAAATAAGAAATCATCTGAGCTCAAAGCTCCACAAACTCCCTGTTTAGATGAAAAGATGCAACTGACAGTGAGTGGAGGAAAACGTAAGAAAATATAGAAAGAAAGTTCAAATAAATGGAAATAAAACCCATTAAAGCTCTGCTGAAAAAATCTAGACTAAATAAGGCGGATAAAATGAAGAATAAATGCAAATAAAATGGGTTTTTAATGTGTAAATAGTGTGTGCAGCGCTGCCTGCACTTCCCAGGTTTGTCCGCCAGAGGGAGGTATACTTGTACAGCACTAGAAGTTGGAGCCAATGGGAAGCCAGCAAAGGAGTCACATGACAAGAACTCGCTGTAATGGCGGACGCAGCGACACGGCTGCTAACAAGATTAGCAGTAGCCGAAAAGCTAGAACGATGGCGCCGTAGGGGAGTCACTGGCCGGGAACACAACCTCCCTTACGGTGCCAAATGGCCGCTCTTCACAACAGTAACCGCCAAGTACTGAGGAAACAACCAGCAACACTGCTGACATGAGTAAAGTCGCCATTTCCAACGGTTTCAAGCACGATTCAGCCACATTCACAGCCATTTTGCCTCAGAGAACTCTGGGACAGCGCCTCCGCCATTGTTAGCCCCACCGTGTCTCAGTGAAGCATGCTCGACAGCGGAATCACGCAGTAAATAGGCTTCGATCAGCAAATCCATCGCGCTTTTTGGGCTCTATTGAATATGATTTTAATGTTTAATGACACTGAGCTTAAACACCCTCACAGACAGCCGGTTTTTAGCGGGGAAAAGCCGCAGTTTAACACAGAAAGGCCCCGGAAGGACAGGGCTGCAAACGTGCAGCTTAGCTTGCTGCTATTCCACGCTTCATTTATGCTCAAATCAAATCAATGCAAAGCACTTTTGGACATCATAAAATAATACTACACACATTTCAATAGGAACTAATGAAACATGCATTGATCAAATCAAATGACTGAATAAAATCCAATGAAATTCATTTCAAATACAGCCCAATAGAGAGAGAGAGAGAGATACTTTATCAATCCACACGGGAAATCCACAGTTCCAGCAGCATCAACACACTTAAGATAAAAGGTCGAAAGCATGCAATAAATATTGGGAATAATAATAAAAACCCTGCTAATAAATAAATCAAAAACACACACACACACACACAGTGGAGAAAGTTCAAGTCCAGTGCAAACAGAAGGAGAACATTGTTGTCCTTAATATGAACAGCTCAGCTGATTTCACCTGAGGAGAACTGCACCTGAATGAGCTGTGAAGAAATAAGAAATCATCTGAGCTCAAAGCTCCACAAACTCCCTGTTTAGATGAAAAGATGCAACTGACAGTGAGTGGAGGAAAACGTAAGAAAATATAGAAAGAAAGTTCAAATAAATGGAAATAAAACCCATTAAAGCTCTGCTGAAAAAATCTAGACTAAATAAGGCGGATAAAATGAAGAATAAATGCAAATAAAATGGGTTTTTAATGTGTAAATAGTGTGTGCAGCGCTGCCTGCACTTCCCAGGTTTGTCCGCCAGAGGGAGGTATACTTGTACAGCACTAGAAGTTGGAGCCAATGGGAAGCCAGCAAAGGAGTCACATGACAAGAACTCGCTGTAATGGCGGACGCAGCGACACGGCTGCTAACAAGATTAGCAGTAGCCGAAAAGCTAGAACGATGGCGCCGTAGGGGAGTCACTGGCCGGGAACACAACCTCCCTTACGGTGCCAAATGGCCGCTCTTCACAACAGTAACCGCCAAGTACTGAGGAAACAACCAGCAACACTGCTGACATGAGTAAAGTCGCCATTTCCAACGGTTTCAAGCACGATTCAGCCACATTCACAGCCATTTTGCCTCAGAGAACTCTGGGACAGCGCCTCCGCCATTGTTAGCCCCACCGTGTCTCAGTGAAGCATGCTCGACAGCGGAATCACGCAGTAAATAGGCTTCGATCAGCAAATCCATCGCGCTTTTTGGGCTCTATTGAATATGATTTTAATGTTTAATGACACTGAGCTTAAACACCCTCACAGACAGCCGGTTTTTAGCGGGGAAAAGCCGCAGTTTAACACAGAAAGGCCCCGGAAGGACAGGGCTGCAAACGTGCAGCTTAGCTTGCTGCTATTCCACGCTTCATTTATGCTCAAATCAAATCAATGCAAAGCACTTTTGGACATCATAAAATAATACTACACACATTTCAATAGGAACTAATGAAACATGCATTGATCAAATCAAATGACTGAATAAAATCCAATGAAATTCATTTCAAATACAGCCCAATAGAGAGAGAGAGAGAGAGATACTTTATCAATCCACACGGGAAATCCACAGTTCCAGCAGCATCAACACACTTAAGATAAAAGGTCGAAAGCATGCAATAAATATTGGGAATAATAATAAAAACCCTGCTAATAAATAAATCAAAACACACACACACACACAGTGGAGAAAGTTCAAGTCCAGTGCAAACAGAAGGAGAACATTGTTGTCCTTAATATGAACAGCTCAGCTGATTTCACCTGAGGAGAACTGCACCTGAATGAGCTGTGAAGAAATAAGAAATCATCTGAGCTCAAAGCTCCACAAACTCCCTGTTTAGATGAAAAGATGCAACTGACAGTGAGTGGAGGAAAACGTAAGAAAATATAGAAAGAAAGTTCAAATAAATGGAAATAAAACCCATTAAAGCTCTGCTGAAAAAATCTAGACTAAATAAGGCGGATAAAATGAAGAATAAATGCAAATAAAATGGGTTTTTAATGTGTAAATAGTGTGTGCAGCGCTGCCTGCACTTCCCAGGTTTGTCCGCCAGAGGGAGGTATACTGTACAGCACTAGAAGTTGGAGCCAATGGGAAGCCAGCAAAGGAGTCACATGACAAGAACTCGCTGTAATGGCGGACGCAGCGACACGGCTGCTAACAAGATTAGCAGTAGCCGAAAAGCTAGAACGATGGCGCCGTAGGGGAGTCACTGGCCGGGAACACAACCTCCCTTACGGTGCCAAATGGCCGCTCTTCACAACAGTAACCGCCAAGTACTGAGGAAACAACCAGCAACACTGCTGACATGAGTAAAGTCGCCATTTCCAACGGTTTCAAGCACGATTCAGCCACATTCACAGCCATTTTGCCTCAGAGAACTCTGGGACAGCGCCTCCGCCATTGTTAGCCCCACCGTGTCTCAGTGAAGCATGCTCGACAGCGGAATCACGCAGTAAATAGGCTTCGATCAGCAAATCCATCGCGCTTTTTGGGCTCTATTGAATATGATTTTAATGTTTAATGACACTGAGCTTAAACACCCTCACAGACAGCCGGTTTTTAGCGGGGAAAAGCCGCAGTTTAACACAGAAAGGCCCCGGAAGGACAGGGCTGCAAACGTGCAGCTTAGCTTGCTGCTATTCCACGCTTCATTTATGCTCAAATCAAATCAATGCAAAGCACTTTTGGACATCATAAAATAATACTACACACATTTCAATAGGAACTAATGAAACATGCATTGATCAAATCAAATGACTGAATAAAATCCAATGAAATTCATTTCAAATACAGCCCAATAGAGAGAGAGAGAGAGATACTTTATCAATCCACACGGGAAATCCACAGTTCCAGCAGCATCAACACACTTAAGATAAAAGGTCGAAAGCATGCAATAAATATTGGGAATAATAATAAAAACCCTGCTAATAAATAATCAAAAACACACACACACACACAGTGAGAAAGTTCAAGTCCAGTGCAAACAGAAGGAGAACATTGTTCCTTAATATGAACAGCTCAGCTGATTTCACCTGAGGAGAACTGCACCTGAATGAGCTGTGAAGAAATAAGAAATCATCTGAGCTCAAAGCTCCACAAACTCCCTGTTTAGATGAAAAGATGCAACTGACAGTGAGTGGAGGAAAACGTAAGAAAATATAGAAAGAAAGTTCAAATAAATGGAAATAAAACCCATTAAAGCTCTGCTGAAAAAATCTAGACTAAATAAGGCGGATAAATGAAGAATAAATGCAAATAAAATGGGTTTTTAATGTGTAAATAGTGTGTGCAGCGCTGCCTGCACTTCCCAGGTTTGTCCGCCAGAGGGAGGTATACTTGTACAGCACTAGAAGTTGGAGCCAATGGGAAGCCAGCAAAGGAGTCACATGACAAGAACTCGCTGTAATGGCGGACGCAGCGACACGGCTGCTAACAAGATTAGCAGTAGCCGAAAAGCTAGAACGATGGCGCCGTAGGGGAGTCACTGGCCGGGAACACAACCTCCCTTACGGTGCCAAATGGCCCTCTTCACAACAGTAACCGCCAAGTACTGAGGAAACAACCAGCAACACTGCTGACATGAGTAAAGTCGCCATTTCCAACGGTTTCAAGCACGATTCAGCCACATTCACAGCCATTTTGCCTCAGAGAACTCTGGGACAGCGCCTCCGCCATTGTTAGCCCACCGTGTCTCAGTGAAGCATGCTCGACAGCGGAATCACGCAGTAAATAGGCTTCGATCAGCAAATCCATCGCGCTTTTTGGGCTCTATTGAATATGATTTTAATGTTTAATGACACTGAGCTTAAACACCCTCACAGACAGCCGGTTTTTAGCGGGGAAAAGCCGCAGTTTAACACAGAAAGGCCCCGGAAGGACAGGGCTGCAAACGTGCAGCTTAGCTTGCTGCTATTCCACGCTTCATTTATGCTCAAATCAAATCAATGCAAAGCACTTTTGGACATCATAAAATAATACTACACACATTTCAATAGGAACTAATGAAACATGCATTGATCAAATCAAATGACTGAATAAAATCCAATGAAATTCATTTCAAATACAGCCCAATAGAGAGAGAGAGAGATACTTTATCAATCCACACGGGAAATCCACAGTTCCAGCAGCATCAACACACTTAAGATAAAAGGTCGAAAGCATGCAATAAATATTGGGAATAATAATAAAAACCCTGCTAATAAATAAATCAAAAAACACACACACGCACACAGTGGAGAAAGTTCAAGTCCAGTGCAAACAGAAGGAGAACATTGTTGTCCTTAATATGAACAGCTCAGCTGATTTCACCTGAGGAGAACTGCACCTGAATGAGCTGTGAAGAAATAAGAAATCATCTGAGCTCAAAGCTCCACAAACTCCCTGTTTAGATGAAAAGATGCAACTGACAGTGAGTGGAGGAAAACGTAAGAAAATAGAAAGAAAGTTCAAATAAATGGAAATAAAACCCATTAAAGCTCTGCTGAAAAAATCTAGACTAAATAAGGCGGATAAAATGAAGAATAAATGCAAATAAAATGGGTTTTTAATGTGTAAATAGTGTGTGCAGCGCTGCCTGCACTTCCCAGGTTTGTCCGCCAGAGGGAGGTATACTTGTACAGCACTAGAAGTTGGAGCCAATGGGAAGCCAGCAAAGGAGTCACATGACAAGAACTCGCTGTAATGGCGGACGCAGCGACACGGCTGCTAACAAGATTAGCAGTAGCCGAAAAGCTAGAACGATGCGCCGTAGGGGAGTCACTGGCCGGGAACACAACCTCCCTTACGGTGCCAAATGGCCGCTCTTCACAACAGTAACCGCCAAGTACTGAGGAAACAACCAGCAACACTGCTGACATGAGTAAAGTCGCCATTTCCAACGGT